>NW_026562448.1:1127500-1297500 GCF_027474105.1 Poeciliopsis prolifica
AGGTTTTATAAGGGTGCGCTCTCTCTCTCCCCCTCCCAGCAGAAGCACTTAAAGCTCTTTCATGTTGCTTTTCTTCTCTTTCTTCTTTGTCGCAGCCTGAATGCGACGGCGGGAGCCGCCAGCTGCTGGCCTTAATGCTCCTCCACTGAATCTGCTTTGTTGCTGCTTCGTCCTGAGAAAACGCCGTCCTGACTGAAGTCGCTCCATAATTCATCAAACACAAACCACTTCTGGTTTCACTTCATTTCCTGCATCTTAATCAGCTGCGGTCAAAAGGAGACAAACACGTTTAATGAAGTTCAACACAAAACTTTGGTCTGATATTAACATCAAACCTGTTCTGGTTCCATAAGAACATCAGATATTAATAATCATGTCTCTCTTCCTTTCTTTGTTTTGTTTAGATTTCCTCCTGTTTCTCTTCTGTGACAGTTTGTTTTTATTTCTTTTATTCAGTTCATTTTTTGCTGTTTCAATCAATTTTTTTTGGGGGGGGGGATTCTTCCAAAATTTTTCCTGTTTTATACGGAGGACTGACACTGCCAAAATTATCAATAAGTGTAGAAATAAATGGTTTAACAAAGTAATTCTTGAGAACAATATTGCATTCAAAAAATAAGAACTTCCTCAACTTATTTCATTATTTGGTGTAACTAATTTATATTAATGTAACTGATATATCACATTTATTTTCCCAGTCTTAGTGTTCTGTAAATTGGTTTTCTTTTATCTCTTCATATTCTGTGCTTAATATATATTTTTTGATTTCCCTTTACATTTTATTTGGGAATATGGAGAGCCTGAGCGTGTTAGCTGCTAATGAGGGGCGGCGGCGGCGGCGGCGGCAGATCCCGGTTCATTCCAGGTGAGATTCTGGGAAACATCAGAGAACGCCTCGGCTTCCTTTAATCGATCGTTTCTTCTTCTGCACTTCAAACGTGAAGCAGAAACTTTCTCCTTCCTGCCTAAATGTTGCTGCAACGTATCTGCAGTCAGGCAGAGTCTGCAGCTGCATCCAGATCAGAGGAACCACACCGATCACCACTCTACCTGCCGGTTCTGATTCTGACTTGATCCGATTCACTTTCAGCTACAAAACAATAAATATGCAGCAGAATACGAAGGAATAAACAGATTGTGGCACAAATTTAACCAAGTGTTTGTATTTTAGCTTGAGAAAAAACAGCATCAGCAGAAAACAGCAAGGCTGAAAAGTTCTTTCCATTCCTCAAATGCCTGCAGGTGCAAATTAGCATCAAAGCTGAATTTACATTGAAGGTGTGTGCAGCGTTCAAATGTATAATCTCTAATGGATGGGACTGTCACAATAAGCAATAAATCAATTAATCCCACAATAAATTTAAAACCCATCTCAATAATTTTCATTTCATGATTTATTGTTTTTCTCTTTTTTCTCAAAAGTCGGATGATAAAAATCTTCGGTTTGGTGTTTTGGTCTCTACTTTGTTTAAAATAATTTATTTTATTTGTTGTTTTGTTTATTTAAAATGTTTCCAGTTCCAGTGCTAAAGGCTTGTTATGGTTTATTGATCATTCAGAATGTGCTCTTGGATCGTTATTATTCCATTATTACCGTTATGTTGTTATATTTAGCATCAAACATGTCCTCAGATTTTATCTAATTTTTCCTCAAACTCAGAAAAAGAGCATCAAAGTTCAGGCTGGTGGTTGAAACGATGACTGACTGGAAACACTGGGAGTTCTGATGCATTTAATCAATTTATATTTTTCAGTTAAATCTGAATTTAGTCTGTGGAGAGTTTACTGGAGCATCGCAAAACAAAACTCGATTTAAAAACCTGAGACAGATCAAATCAAAGTCTGACATGCAAAACTGAAACATTTCACAGATTTATGATCAACTATTGGAACCAAAACAGTTTAAAACAGAGAGAGATCCAAATCGATCCTTTAGATCCAAATCGATCCTTTTGATCCAAATCACAACAAACCGATCAGAGGAGCCCCTTACAATGACTTGTTATGGCAAAATATAGACAGAACAAAAGAGTAAATTTCTGTCATAAAACTGAAATTTTGAGAATAATCTAAAAAAAATGTTAGAAAAAGAAAGAAAATTTCTGAGCTGCAAAAGTTTAAAAGGTGAGAAAAAGCTCAGAAATAGTGAGATTAATGGCTGAAGTTTTCAGGAAAAAACATGGAAATTTCTGAGTTCATTGAGTTAAAAGTATGAAAGAAAGAGACAAAATGATTTAAATTAATCTCAGAAATCCCGGAAATTTCTGAGTTTGAAAAAAACTTACATTTTTAGGTTAATTTGAACAAGGAAATTTATGAGCTCCAATCTTAAAATATGTGCAACAAAAATGATTTAGAATAATTTAAAAATATTTGAGAAAAAAAATCAGTTTAAGTGGAAACATTTTCAGATTTTATAACTAATTTCCATTTTTTTTTCTAGAACTTTTCCTTGGATTAATCCAAAATTTTTGACACAAATATAAGTTCTGACGGAGTCAGTTACTCCGTCAGAACTTCCTGATTTATTCAAAGCCAGGAATCGTGCAGTGAATTAAAGGACCAGATTCCTGCAGGTTAAGTGAAACTTTTGTCCCTGAGATGAATTTAAAGATGCTCTGTTGACCCAGCAGCTGCAGCAGCAGCTGCAGCAGCTGGGTGGCTTAGATGCTGCAGCAGCAGCTGTAGCAGCAACATCCTCTTAAAACCACTTTAATTAAAGTAAGAGCTGAGGAAGCATCAGCAGCTGCATTACTTTTATTGCAAGGCCACATTTGTGACAAATGTCTCGGTGACACATGGCAGCAGCGCTAAGTGGCGCTCAGCCCGCAGCTTAAATTACTCCGCTAACTGGATGCGGCCATCAGACCCGCAAACGCGAGCGGCGGCGGGATCAACCCGCAGGCGTGGAGCTGCGCCCCCTGCTGGCAGCAGAACCGAGCCGCTTCAGGGTCTGGATGGGAACAGCAGCAGCGATCAGCCGGACCTGCTGCTTGACTCAAACAGCAGAACATGAGCGCGGACTGGACCGGACCGGACCGATGAGAGCAAACCGCTGCAGGACGTTCAATAAACTGGAAATATGTCAAACTTTTAACAACCGCCTTTTGGTTTTATTCATTCATTTCTCTGCTGCAAGATTATTAATTCAATACATGTATCTACATAAAAATATCAGCATAAGTTAAAAGTGGCTCCACTCTGCTGGTTCTGGTCCCGGTTTGTTTCCAACACGAGTCCAAATCGGGTTAAAACAATCAAACAAGCTCCTGGTTCTGGTTCCCCAGCTTACCTGCAGCGGGTTCGGTCCAGAACAAGTTGGCTCTGACGGCGGCGGGCGGCGGCTCCTCTAGGTTTTCCCCAGAACAAGTCGGTCCTGAAGCGGCAGCAAAGTCCTCAGCATCGCTGCAGTTTCCAACTTGACTCTGAGCTCCGCAGCAGCTCCTCTGGCGGCGGGCCGAAGATCAGCGGCGGAGCGAGAGGATTCACCCCGCGTCCCTCCACCCTCTGCAGCCGATCAGCCAAATATCAGCACACAAAGATCAGCACAGGCGCCAAGAGCTCTCCCTGCCAAGACCCGATGCTGTGTTCAGGGAGATCGGGAAAGCTGGGTTTCCATTTATTTTTCTTAAAGCGTCTGATATTACGACGGTATATTAGGGCCACTGTAGATAGAAAAACAATATTAAGCTCTGAAATGTTCTACAAAAAACAAGAACATTTCTGAGCTCCAAAAATAAAACAATTGCCAGAATAAAAATGGAAATTTTGAGATTAAGCTGAGAATTTTTTCAGAAAAACTTCGAAAATGGCCAAAAGTCAAAAATGCATCACTTTTGAAATTCGAAAATGACCAAATTTCTTTTCTAGAAAATTGATCTAAAAATTTCAGATTTTTTTCCAAAATAAAAAAAAATTTAAAAACTTAGAAAGTTCCGCGTTTTTTGCAGAACATTAATGAGATCGATCCAATAAATTGTTTTATGGGGACATTTATCCCTCCTATCTACAGTGACCCCAATATGATGTTGGAGACAATTACAGGATCCAACATGGCGACGCAAACAAATATGGTACTTTGCCTCTTAAAAAACAGAATTTCAACCTTTACTTTCCACAGACTATCACTATAACAGTTTAGAGCTACAGACGCCAGATGTAGTATTGATTTCAGAAGCTCTCTTACATGTGTTGCCTCTAAAATCAGCATTTCAATCACATCTTCAGCTGTCGATGCCCGGAGCGGCCATTTTGAATCGTCCTGACAGGTGGAGCTTCTGCCAAAATGTGACTTTTGTGCTGGTTGATTTTCTCTAACTGGGAAGACGGAATCTCACAGTTTGGACTACATCTGGAATACGTGATGAAATAGCTCTTCCAACTTTAGTCAATCAGCAGTTGCCCTAAATGAGCAACGTTGCATATTTGGGGAAAAATGCTGCATTTCAGTTCCCTCGGAAATCTATTTGACGTCACACCAAAGAAACAACGTTCTGGTAAATAAACAAAACAAAAAAAAAATAATCCAACATGGCGATGGATTTTCTCAACAAATTTGATCAATGGAATCAATTATTAACATTAAAATATTTTACTTTGGTAAATGCATTTTCTAACATATGGCAAACATTCAAAAATAAATTTTTATCTTAGGAATTATTAAAACTTTTCACTTTTTAAAAATTATTTTAATGATGTGATATTTCTATAGATCAAGTGTTCGTACTCGGAACACCAACAATCCGACAGCACCTGAATGCAACACAACGCGTAGAGCGTGATGACATCATGACGCTCTTCCTGCCCGGTCCGCCTGGTTCGGAGCTGTTTACATGTGAGAGCTCCTGGTCGGTCCTGAGGATGATCAAGACCGAGAAGGTTCTGCACCTGAAGAGCAGCCGCGGCCGGAAGGTTCGGGTGGTTCGGGAGCACTACCTGCGGGAACGGGTTCCCTGCTTCAGCGCGCTGTGCCAGGCGGGCTGCGAGAACGGTGAGGTCCGCGGGAGTCTGCGGCGGTTCGGGAGCTCGGTTCGGTTCTGCTGAAGGCCTGGGTTCACTGTGGCATGTGGGACATCTCTGGTCCGGTCCGGACCGGAGGATAAGACCCACAGTCCGGACCGGAACCAAAACTAGACGGACCAAAATTTCAATCAAATTTCCTGTTTGAATGAAATCAATAAATAAGTTGATCGATCAGTCAGAAAGTTTTCCTGAGTTCTAGATCCACTCAGTGGCATCAATGGGCCTGTCACGATAACATTTTACTGGCCGATTAATTGTCTCAAATATTATCGCGATAAACGATAATATTGTTTGAAGACCTTTTTACATTGATTTAATGGAAATTACGTGATAATACATGCGATTTCCTGCCAAAGATAGAAACACTTTACTTTCAAAAGACACTGAACACTGGGACTGATGCACAAAATAAATAACACAACCAAAACCAAAAATAAAATAGATTCTCAGTCTCCATTAACAATAAATGTACTTGAATAAAAACTAAACAACATAAAGCCAAAGTGGAAATAAACACTGCATTCAACCAAAAGACTGCAGATTATGAAGTCTGTATATTATATTGGCCTTCAGTAATAATTAGATTTAAATAGAGAAGAATCCGACTGCCTGATGCAAAAGTTCAAACTACAGGATTTATTCCAAACGACAATCTTAGAACGTTATTCGTTCTGAGATTGTCACTTGTGTGTTACTGTAGATTGTTGTGTGTTACTATGGATCGTTGTGTTACTGTAGATCGTTGTGTGTTACTGTAGATTGTTGTGTGTTACTGTAGATCGTTGTGTTACTGTAGATCGTTGTGTGTTACTGTAGATCGTTGTGTGTTACTGTAGATTGTTGTGTGTTACTGTAGATTGTTGTGTGTTACTGTAGATCGTTGTGTGTTACTGTAGATCGTTGTGTGTTACTGTAGATCGTTGTGTGTTACTATGGATCGTTGTGTTACTGTAGATCGTTGTGTGTTACTATAGATCGTTGTGTTACTGTAGATCGTTGTGTGTTGCTGTAGATCGTTGTGTGTTACTGTAGATTGTTGTGTGTTACTGTAGATCGTTGTGTGTTACTGTAGATTGTTGTGTGTTACTGTAGATCGTTGTGTTACTGTAGATTGTTGTGTGTTGCTGTAGATCGTTGTGTGTTACTGTAGATCGTTGTGTGTTACTGTAGATCGTTGCGTGTGACTGTAGATCATTGTGTTACTGTAGATCGTTGTGTGTTACTGTAGATCGTTGTGTGTTGCTGTAGATCGTTGTGTGTTACTGTAGATCGTTGTGTGTTACTGTAGATCGTTGTGTGTTACTGTAGATCGTTGCGTGTTACTGTAGATCGTTGTGTGTTACTGTAGATCGTTGTGTTACTGTAGATCGTTGTGTGTTACTGTAGATCGTTGTGTGTTGCTGTAGATCGTTGTGTGTTACTGTAGATCGTTGTGTGTTACTGTAGATCGTTGTGTGTTACTGTAGATCGTTGTGTTACTGTAGATCGTTGTGTGACTGTAGATCGTTGTGTGACTGTAGATCGTTGTGTGTTGCTGTAGATCGTTGCGTGTTGCTGTAGATTGTTGTGTTACTGTAGATCGTTGTGTGACTGTAGATCGTTGTGTGTTGCTGTAGATTGTTGTGTTACTGTAGATCGTTGTGTGACTGTAGATCGTTGTGTGTTGCTGTAGATCGTTGTGTGTTGCTGTAGATTGTTGTGTTACTGTAGATCGTTGTGTGACTGTAGATCGTTGTGTGTTGCTGTAGATTGTTGTGTTACTGTAGATCGTTGTGTGACTGTAGATCGTTGTGTGTTGCTGTAGATCGTTGCATGTTGCTGTAGATCGTTGTGTGTTGCTGTAGATCGTTGCATGTTGCTGTAGATCGTTGTGTTGCTGTAGATTGTTGTGTTACTGTAGATCGTTGTGTGACTGTAGATCGTTGCGTGTTGCTGTAGATCGTTGTGTGACTGTAGATCGTTGCGTGTTGCTGTAGATTGTTGTGTTACTGTAGATCGTTGTGTGACTGTAGATCGTTGTGTGTTGCTGTAGATCGTTGCATGTTGCTGTAGATCGTTGTGTGTTGCTGTAGATCGTTGCATGTTGCTGTAGATCGTTGTGTTGCTGTAGATTGTTGTGTTACTGTAGATCGTTGTGTGACTGTAGATCGTTGTGTGACTGTAGATCGTTGTGTGACTGTAGATCGTTGTGTGTTACTGTAGATCGTTGTGTGTTGCTGTAGATCGTTGTGTGTTGCTGTAGATCGTTGTGTGTTACTGTAGATCGTTGTGTGTTGCTGTAGATCGTTGCGGCCGCTCCGATCTAAATCCAGGATTTGCCCAGACTGGGAGCTGAACGCAGCCTGTTGAATGTGACCTGCAGCCAATGAGAAAGCGCGGATTCCCCTCCTGCTTTAGGAGGGGAATCATGGAGGGGATCCCAAACAAATATCCTGACAAATATTTCTAAATTAACACACAAAATCTGTTATGTTGATTGCAAAGAAGCACAAAAACAATCCTGGATGGACTGATTAGTGTGAAAAGATGTTCAATATTATATTTTAAGTAACAGTTATTGATGCTGAAACACCAATTCATTGATATTTTAACCATTTAATAGTTTTTATCCAGACGTTCTGGCCCAACAGGCCCTTTAAGAACGTTCTGGTTTTTGATCTGGACCCAAATGGAAATGAGTTTCATGTCCTGATATTCGGGATAAAACAAGAGAATCCTGTTTTGAATGTAAACAAGAATGAAGATATTTGGAGGTGGAATGATGTCACAGCACCAGCAAAGATTCTGTGATGTCACTGGCGATGCAGTCTGTGATGTCATCAACTGCAGAATCGTATGTAACACAATTCTGCATATTTGTCATTGCTTGCAATACCCCTGACCAGTTCAGACGCCCGCAAAGCACTTTCCAATCGACCGTTCACTTCGTTTTGAAATCGACAACTTTAGTGATTTTACTGGAATAAAAATGTCTCAAAATACAGAAAGACACCAGAACCGCAGACTGGCCCACCTGGAGGAGGAGCTGGAAGAAACCAAATTCCAGCTGCAGAAACAAACGGAGCTCAAGTGGGATTTTTCAACAAGGCCCACAGAGCAACTGAGGAGCTGAAGAGACTCCAGAGATATACTGACACTGAAACACTGAAAGTTGTTGCTATTGCTTGTCAGGCTCACTTCAGTGTGGAAGACCTGGATAAAGAGGAGCTGCAACAAAAATACGAAGATTTAAAGGTGTCTCAGTTCCACATCCAGGACGCACTGCTGGCAGAAATGCATGATGAGAAGCAGCGAAATAAAGTCCTGGAAGACAAGCTGGATGACCTGAAGGCTTCGTATGAGGAGCTGCGCCGTAAATACGAAGCAGACGTTGGTGATGAGGCAAAGCTACATGAGGAACAGAGCCTGGAGAAGCTCAGAGTGGAGAAAGACAACATCATACATGACATGACCCAAAAGATCGACCTCCTGCAAGAAAATGAAAAACGTTTACAAGCCGAACTTGAGGAGAGCAAACGTGGAACAAACGAACAATCAAATTAATAAACAGTTAAAGCAGCAGGCGGAGATTTACCAAGACAAAATAAAGAAAGAGGAAGCTGCACTTTACAAAGAAAGAAAAGAAAATGTCATCCTTGGATTAAACTACACTGTATTGATTGAACAATTTGAAAAGCTGGAGACACAGAAAGAAACTCTGATGGAGAAATCAGAGGAGGACACGGCGCTGGTGGAGAAAATAAGAAAGGAGTACGCCATCCTCCAACGCAAAGCAAACCAGGACGCCAAATTCCTGAAGAAAAACGCAAAGATTTTAAAGAAAGAATTGGATGAGAGCAAAACATTTTACAACAAGCTCAAACTTAAATTTAACTTGGATATTACTGGATTGAAGGAGGAGATGGAAAGATGTAAACAGAAAGTACAACAAGAGAAAGACGCCTCATTGCAATCAGCGACTGAGAAGCAGCAGCTCATCGACAGCCTGCGACAGGAAAACGCCGTCCTGGAGGAAAACACACGGCGAGAAATCCAGGTCCTCCAGGACAAGGACAGAAATGCACAGGATGAACTGGAGACGCTCAGAGTTTTGTTCAAGGAGCTGCAGTGTTCTTACATTCATGATGTTAATATGTTGAAGACACAGGCAGAGCAGTTCCAGGAAGAAATGAACAAAATGAAGCAAGAATTGGAGACAACCAGAAATAAACTGCAGCCAGACACTGAGGAAGATCAGCATGAAGATCAGGAAACTACAGTTTCACAACAAGAGGAGGAAAAGAACCGGGTCGACCCGATTATGGATTCTAGTCATCTTATTTCCTCGGAGGAGGATTTAGCAAGAGAACCAATACCAGGATGTTCAAATGATCTGGAATCCATACAAGACGACATCGATGAGGAAACCATCCAGCAGGATTTAGAGACTCCAGATATGAACAGCAAACAAGAAGGAAAGAAGAAAAAAACCAAAGACTCCAATTTGGAAAAAAATTCGAAACATCTTTAGATTGAAGAAGACAAAAAAAACAACACAGGAGTGAATTCAATAAAAAACGAGGCCTGTGGCGATTCGGCCTGTTATGATAACAGATTTTACTGAGCGATTTAATCGTCTCAAAAAATTATCGCGATAAACTATAATATTGTTTGAAGATCTTTTCACACTGATTTAATGGATATTACGTAATAATACATGCGACTTCCTGCCACAGATAGATACACTTTACTTTCAAAACAACACAGAGAGGAATCCTGAACAGCTGACACGGTGCAACCCGAAGTCCAGCAGACATCGGAGATGATATGTGGAAACATGAATGTTTAATGCAAAGAAAATATAAATAACTCGGGGAGGAATTGGAGCGAAATTTCTACCAGAAAACCTGGTAACTTTTCAGCTGTTCTTCGTTAAGGTGACATAAAATGGTTATAATGATTTTCATTCAGTCAGACTGACACTCGCTACATGCATTGCTGGTAGATTGTAGTAAGGAATTGATTAAGGTTTCAAAATTAGTGAACTGGATTTATTATTTTGTGTCCATTGTTGGACACAACACGGTTCGATCGAACCGTTATAGCCAGGATTTCTGTCGGCTGATGTGTCTCTCAGGTTTTGATAATGGCCGACAATCGGCGACATCAGATGGTGCAGCGCGCGCTGGGCGTTACGCTAAGGAAGTAAGGAAGGGAGGGTCAGTGGAGAGCAGCGGAGTTTCATTCAGTGTCATCAACAGTAAGAGAAAAAGGCAGGAAGAAACGTCTTTGCACCACATTGTTCTCATTTTCTCATGTTAAAAACAACATTCTTCTTCTCTCATTTCCTCCCTTTCTTACATAATTTATATGTTACTTAATATTCATACAGTTTCACACATACATGCCATTTTCACGTCCCCTCCATGGCTGCCACCTTATCATGGTGGGGGGTTTGAGTGTCCCAGTGATCCTAGGAGTTCTGCTGTCGGGGCTTCATGCCTCTGGTTGGGCCACCCGATGCAGACGGGTCCAAGGTGAGGAACCAGACCAAGTGCAGCCCAAAGATCCTCATGATGAATACGACCTTTGGAAACAGGGTCGTATTCGCCCGAACATGGGGTCCCACTCTGGAGAGGCCTGAGGGCCCATGGAGCCCAACCGGGTTTTAACCCATGGAGCCCAACCGGGTCGGGTTTTAACCCATGGAGCCCAACTGGGTTTTAACCCATGGAGCCCAACCGGGTTTTAACCCATGGAGCCCAACCGGGCCTTAACCCATGGAGCCCAACCGGCCTTAACCCATGAAGCCCATCCGGGTTTTAACCCATGGAGCCCAACCGGGCCTTAACCCATGGAGCCCAACCGGGTTTTAACCCATGGAGCCCAACCGGGTCGGGTTTTAACCCATGGATCCAGGTCGGGTCGGGTTTTAACCCATAGAGCCCAACCGGGTCGGGTTTTAACCCATGGAGCCCAACCGGGTTGGGTTTTAACCCATGGATCCAGGTCGGGTTTTAACCCATGGATCCAGGCCGGGCTCAGCCCAATGAGAGCCAATCTGTTCACCACCTGTGGGGTGAGATTGAGAGGTTCCGGCTAGAAATAGTCAGACTGACTTCAGTGGACGGTTCTGGTTCTGGAGCCAGTCTCCTTGAAAGGGGTTGGATGTTCTCCACTCTGGGGTTGCCCCTTGTGAGAGGCGCTGGGCAGGAGGGGGCATATTTGTTGCCTCCCATCTTGTTCACTCCAACGCACCAAGAGGATAGCCTCTCCCTCATATGGGTTTGGGTCGGTTCTGGCTGCTAGTCCAGATTAGCCACTGTCCTTGGAGAATCTCTGAAGAAGAAACTGAGCACAACTTCCTTCTTCACTAAACATAAATAAAAATGGAGGCCTCAGATTTTAGCAGTTGTAGAATTTCTTTTTGCCTTTGGAGATTTAGAAATCAGTCGTTATAGATTATAGATTTAGTTTTTTTACTTTTTCCATGATGTTTGCATCTATTTATTATAAATGTTGCTCCCCACTAATTCTTTCTTTACGCAAAACAAAATAAAATGTTTGACTGAACCAGTAAAATTAACTTTCCAAAGAACAGTATTGAAAAAAGTTCACATGAGGTTATCATATATGCTACATGTGTCAAACTGAAGGCCTGAGGGCCAACCTGGCCCGCCTCAGCTTTTTATGTGGCCCTCTGGACTCCAAATTATAGCAATAGGCCCGTCCAGCTTTTCACAAATAACTGCAAAATTCACACAAAATCAACAGATCCCCACATTTTTCTCTGATTTTATCAACATTTTTTTCAAAATTATCCAAAAACATTTGGGTTCAGTTGACTGATGTTACCTGATGGCAAGTTATATTCCACGACTGACAGAGCAATTAATACAACATTAACATCATATTAGCGCAAATATTGTAAAAATTCCTTACAAATATTTCTAAATTAACATAAAAAATCTGTTATGTTGATTGCAGAGAATCACAAAAACATTAATTTTTTCATTCAGTTTCATCAACAAAGAGAAAAAGGCAGGAAGAATCGAAATAGATCATGATTGAAATGAGGTCGAGTTTTAATTTATTGTGCGATTAATTGATTTATCGTTTATCGCGACAGGCCTCAGCATCCAACCAGCATCCATCCAACCAACATCCATCCAACCAACATCCATCCAACCAACATCCATCCATCCATCATCCAACCAACATCCAACCAGCATCCATCCATCATCCAACCAGCATCCAACCAGCATCCAACCAGCATCCATCCAACCAACATCCAACCAACATCCAACCAGCATCCATCCAACCAACATCCAACCAACATCCATCCATCCAACCAACATCCAACCAGCATCCATCCAACCAACATCCAACCAGCATCCATCCAACCAACATCCAACCAGCATCCATCCAACCAACATCCAACCAACATCCAACCAGTATCCATCCAACCAACATCCAACCAGCATCCATCCAACCAACATCCAACCAACATCCAACCAGTATCCATCCAACCAACATCCAACCAACATCCATCCATCCAACCAACATCCAACCAGCATCCATCCAACCAACATCCAACCAGCATCCATCCATCCATCCATCCATCCAACCAGCATCCATCCAACCAACATCCAACCAACATCCATCCATCCAACCAACATCCAACCAGCATCCATCCAACCAACATCCAACCAGCATCCATCCAACCAACATCCAACCAGCATCCTACCATCCATCCGTCCGTTTAGAGTTTGCTGGATCACTTCTCTGGTTTTTTTTCATCATAAATCTTCATTTGTATGTTTTTAAGTTAAAGATTTAACCGGACCTCCTGCTGACCCGCAGAACTAATCAGAACCAGAAGCTTCACATACAGGCAGCCTGTCAGAGGAGTCCAGAACCAAGTTCAGTTTCCAGAACCAGGGATAACTTTGGGCTTTTCTCTGACACAGATCAAGTTTTTATTATTTAAAAGATTCTCCAGTTTATTTTAGATCTGTGATGTTTTTCTTTCTGACCCAGATGGTAAAGTTCTGCCCGGAGACCTAACCCACTACGTGGTTCCGGACGCCGAGGTGGTACTGAACTACCTGGAGGTTCTGGAGCTGGTGGAGCTGCAGGGGGTCGTGTTCACGCAGACGGCCTGTCAGGCTCTGCACAGCAAGGGCCGCAGGTAGGACCGAACCAGAACCAGAACCAACCTCCATAACTCCCACTGACTCAGCAGCCTCGCCTTCTGCACAGCGCTGCTCCTGGATCACCTTTTCTATCCCTGCAGAACTCTGCAGGAGGGAGCCGGGTCGGCCTCATTAGACCCGGTTCTGCTGACTCAGCTGTGACCCGCAGGAAGCTGTTAATAAGAAGCCCTGTCTGACTCGCACTTCCTCTGCGGTTCGGTTCTGGTTTCTGCTGACATGGAGGGAAAATGTTGCATCATTAATGTGCTGTTAGGTGAGGAAGCTGCAGGTTCAGCGTGTAGCGGTGACCTTTGACCTCCTCTGGCCCCAGATTCACCCAGAACGTCTCCATTTGGATTGGCAAATAGAGTCTGAGTTCTGTATCCAAGAACATTTTCCTAGAAAGTTGCGTGGAAGGAAAACATGTGTGCCAAATGTAATTTTCCAGGATCCACCAGGGGGAGCTGTAGCTTGTTGAAGAAGTTTTTTTGGCTAAAATCTGTTATTTCTTATGAGAAGAAATTGAAACATGCCAGAGTTCTGCTCCTCTGCAGGTTCTACAACCGTCTGAGGAACCTGCTGAAAGACCCGCGGCATGACTGCGTCCTGTTTGCTAACGAGTTCCAGGAGTTCTCCTACTGCCCCAGAGAGAAAGGAGAGAGCCAGGAGAAATGGCAGACCAGGTGAGTCCTCCCAGGCGACCCCCAGGTGACCCCAGAACCAGCAACCCGGGTCAGAGTTTACTGTAAACAAAGTGTAGGATTATAGAACAAAAGGCTTAAGTCCAACTTAAAGGGATCCACGATGAGTTAATGTCAGCTTGTGCTAATGGTGTTAGCTCTAGCTAATATAGATAGCTCTACATGATGGAATTAGCATTAGCTTCTGCTAATTGTGTTAGCTCTAGGTAATATAGAAAACTCTACATAATGGCAGTGGCATTAGCTTCTGCTAATAGTGTTAGCACTAGCTAGAGCTAACACTATTTAATGGAGTAAGTTCCTGCTCATGGTGCTACCTGAAGCTAATGATGTCATCGCTAGTTTATGACATTTGCTCCTGCTGCTATTGTTAGCTTTAGCTAATACTGTTGCTTTAAGATCTCAGGTCTGGTTGTTGAACCTGTGTGTGTGTGTGTGTGTGTGTGTCTGTGTCTGTGTGTGTGTGTGTGTCTGTGTGTGTGTGTGTCTGTGTGTGTGTGTGTGTCTGTGTGTGTCTGTGTGTGTGTGTGTCTGTGTGTGTCTGTGTGTGTGTGTGTGTGTGTGTCTGTGTGTGTGTGTGTATGCGTGTGTGTGTGTGTGTGTGTGTGTGTGTGTGTGTGTGTGTGTGTAGGTGTGTGTACGCCGCTGCTGTGTGGTACTACAACCACCTGGCTGGGATGATGAACCTGGTGATGATCACTGAGGACCCGGACGCCGTGACCCGGTTCAGCAGCCTCCACTCTGGAGTTTACGTCATCAGCGTCCAGGTGGGGATGTTCGGTCGGCAGAGCAACCACCCCGATGCCACGCTCATCTCCACGTTCTTCATTTTCAGGAGTACCTGCAGAGCTTCTGGCCGGCGCTGCAGGCCGCCCACGATCTGTACGGATCCGTCCGCCAGGCGCTGCAGGAGAAGGAGGCCGACGGCTCGCAGAGGGAGTTCCCGAACATTTACCTGCTCAGGTTCTGGAGGCCGGGATCAAGTCCGGACGCTTCGTCCAGGTCTGGACCTGCAGGTATTCTGGTCCAGGATGTGCTGATGGAGCTCCTGATTGGACCGTTTCTCCTGCAGGGAACCCTGAACGTGAGCAAACACCGCGCTCAGAACGAAGCCTTTGTCACCAGCGACGGTTTGTCCTCTAAGAGCCCAGGTGAAGGTCGCCACGGTCGGTGAGTTCCTCCAGGTGAAGCTCTGAGGTCACCCTCCTCTCTTCCTGCCTCAGACCTGAGCGCCGGCGTACTGGTGGCGGGTTCTAAGAGCCGGAACCGGGCCGTGCACGGCGACCTGGTGGCGGTGGAGCTGCTGCCCCGAGCCGAGTGGCGAGGGAAGGTCACGGCTCTGAGCGAGGGGCCGGCGGACGAGCGGAGCGACGACGAGACCAAGCCCGTGCCGACAGGTGGGAGGGGTTACGCGGGCCGTGTGGGTCTATGCGGGTTCTGACCTCTGACCCCGGCAGGTCGCGTTGTGGGGATCCTGCAGAGGAACTGGAGGGACTACGTGGTGACCTTTCCCCCCCGGGACGCGGCGCAGGCCCAGAGTCGGGCCCCCCAGCGCGTCCTGGCGGTTCCCTGGGACCGCCGGATCCCCAAGGTCCGGATCAGCACCAGCAGGCCGACGCGCTGCAGGTCCGCTTGTTATGCCCGTTACCATGGCGACAAAAGCTTTCAATCTGGTTTGATCCCAGGTTAGCCTTAATCCCAGGTTAGCCGTAATCCCAGGTTAGCCGTAATCCCAGGTTAGCCTTAATCCCAGGTTAGCCGTAATCCCAGGTTAGCCTTAATCCCAGGTTAGCCTTAATACCAGGTTAGCCGTAATCCCAGGTTAGCCTTAATCCCAGGTTAGCCGTAATCCCAGGTTAGCCTTAATCCCAGGTTAGCCTTAATCCCAGGTTAGCCGTAATCCCAGGTTAGCCTTAATCCCAGGTTAGCCGTAATCCCAGGGCTAACCTGGGATTAGCCCTGGAGTTATTATTGGTTTGTTCCTGAGTTTTAATCTAATCCTGATTTGATTCTGATATTTTCAGTATCGTTTAGTTCTGGTTTAGTGGCAGTTAAATTGTTCCTACATTTAAATCTAGTTTCAATTAGTTTTATTTAATTAGTATTTAATCTGGTTTAAGATGTTAGTCGTAGTTTCATTTAATCCTAGTTTTTTTTGGATTTAATTCTGGTTTCACTCTTGATATTAACCCTGATTTAAGCGGAGTGGGCTCTCCAGCAGGTTCAGCTGCATCCCAGACTCTATAGCCTGAGTTAAAGGTCAAAGGTCATGTCAGCCCAGTTAGGAAAAGGAACCAGTAGTGATTAAAGCTGGTAACAGGAAGGAAGCTCCGGTGTTGGGATTCAGTCGGTTCTGGTGGTGGTCGGTTCCCCCTGCAGGACCACAGGGTGGTGGTTCGGATCGACTCGTGGCAGCACGTCGCTCTATCCCAACGGACAGCGTGCGGGTTCTGGGCCGGGCCGGGCAGCTGGAGACGGAGGTCCAGACGGTCCTGATAGAGAACTGCATCCACGTGGCGCCGTTCTCCGAAGCCCAGGTGAGATCGGACCCGGCGGTCGGCTGGTGACCGGCCGCCATGGGTCTGAGCGGGACGTTTCCCTGTGGTGTGGCAGCTCAGGGAGATGCCGGTGAATTCCCCAGAGAAGCCGTGGGCGGCGGATCCGGCCGAGGCGGCGGCGCGCCGGGACCTGAGGCGGACCCACCTGGTGTTCAGCATCGACCCGCCGGGCTGCGAGGACGTGGACGACACGCTGTCGGTGCGGCGCCTGGACGGCGGGAAGCTCCTGGAGCTGGGCGTCCACATCGCCGACGTCACGCACTTCGTCAGGGAGGGATCGCTCACCGACCTGGAGGCCCGGTCCAGGTAGGGCTCCAGAACCGGCACCGGGACAAACTCCTGAAGCTTCTGTTAGTTTCAGAAGTTTTTTATTTAAGAAATTGATTTGAAAATTGTCATTTTGATCCTGAAAATACACAAATTTCCTTGTATCTTTGTTTACAGTCTGTCTGATGATGTCATCACTAATTATTGATCATTTGATCAGTTCTTGATCAGACTTTTTTCTCATTTCTTGGACAGCTACTTTTTAAAAGATGTTTGAAGTTGTGCTACTTTTACTGTCGTAGAATATCTGGGTTCTCCTCTGGTCACTCATTTCATCATATTGATTAGTTTGAATGAATAAATATGGTTAAAATATTCAGGATGAGTCGTGTCCATGTTTCCCTCTTAGAGCCACCACCTACTACCTGGACCGCCGCTATGACATGCTGCCTGCTGTCCTCAGCGCTGACCTTTGCTCCCTGCTGGGCGGGGTCGACAGGTCGGTCCTCTCTGCTTCTCTGCTCACCGCCGTCTCCATCGGTCCCACCGCCGTCCTGTGCTTCCAGGTTCGCCATGAGCGTCGTGTGGGAGCTGGACGCTCGCAGCCTGGCCGTCACCAAGGTGTGGTTCGGCCGGACCCTGATCCGCTCCTCCTACCAGCTGCACTACGAGCTGGCCCAGGCGCTGCTGAACGGGGAACGGGTCCAGGTTCCTGAGCTGGCCCGGCTCGACCCGGAGGAGCGGGACGCCAAGCTGAGCGAGCTCATCCAGGCGCTGGAGACGCTGACGCACATCGCCAGACACCTGCGGGCTCAGAGGGACCGAGGAGGAGCGCTGGAGCTGGAGGGGGTGGAGGTGCAGACGGACGTTTCTCCTTGGGAGATTTCTTATTGATTACATTTCTTACATATATATATTTTATAAAAATTGAAAATACACATCAACATGAATCCAACGTGCTACAATCTGATCAAATGATCATTTGATCAGAACGTTGCTCGCTCCTCCTCCACAGGTCCGAGCCCAGCTGGACCAGGACAAGAACATCACGGCGCTGGTTCCCCGCCAGCCCCTGGAGGTTCCATGAGACCGTGGCAGAGTGCATGATCTACGCCAACCACTGGGTGGCGCGCAAGATCCAGGAGGCCTTCCCCTACCAGGCCCTGCTGAGGCGCCACCGCCGCCGCGCCAGGAGCTGTTCAGCCAGCTGGTGGACACGGCCCGGGCCAGGGGGTTCTCCATCGACACCAGGTGGGTTCCGGTCCGCTCCCCACCCGTCTGCCGGCTCACCGCCCGGCCAGAGGTGGAGACCAGCAGCAAGGCAGGAGTTTGATGTCCGTCAGCCTGACTCTGCTCCTGCAGGACCAACAAGGCCTTGGCCGACTCTCTGGACCGAGCCGTGGACCCCGAGGACCCGCTGGTGAACCGGCTCCTCAGAATGATGGCCACTCAGGCCATGTCTCAGGCCGTGTACTTCTCCACTGGAGCTCAGCCTGAGGACCAGTTCTACCACTACGGTAAACCAGTTGCGGTTGGCCATCAGGAAGCAGTTTGCTCGGCTCTTCCTTATCGGATCATTTCTGCTCGTCAGGTCTGGCTCTGGACCGCTACACTCACTTCACCTCCCCGATCCGCCGCTACGCCGACATGGTGGTGCACCGCCTGCTGACCGCCGCGCTGCAGCTGGAGCAGGAAGCCGAGCCTGGCAAACCGCCGGCCGGCAACAAGGACATGGAGGAGCTGGCAGAGCACATCAACAGCAGGAACCGGGTGAGCGGCTCGTTGGGTCTGGGCGGTTCTGTGCTTCCTGAATGTCGTCTGAGTTGTTGTGCGTCGGCAGGCGGCCCAGCGAGCCCAGAACCTTTCCACCGGACTCTTCCAGTGCCTCTTCTTCAAAGAGCGCGACCCGGAGACCGACCCGCGCTGCGTGGCGGACGCCATCATCTACTCCATCAGGGACAACGGCGTGCTGGTCTTCATTCCAGAGTAAGGTTCCTCCATCGGTCTGCTGTTCCTCTGGCAGAACGGTTCCTCAGCATGATTCTGCCACTGCCATGCTGGACACAGTTATATGTTCTTAAGTTTTTAGCCTCAGAAGCTTTTTTTCCTGGTAGCATCACTTCTGTCAAGTCGGTCCCACTAAATGAAACGGACTGAATTTTACAAATATAACTTCACTTTTTCATCAAACTAAATATTTAACTTGCTGGCTAAATATGTAGTAATCAAGTTAAATATATTTTTTGAAGCTAATTTTATAGCTTGCTAGCTAAAAAAATGACTTCCAAGCAAATTATTTAGCTAGCAACCGAATTACACCGTGTTCCAAAATATTATGCAAATTGTATTGAAGTGTCATAAAGATTACATTTGTTGTTGTGCTATTAAACCATCTCTGCTGATGAAAACCAGCAGACAGTGTAGAGCCGAATGACTAGATATGAAAACATGAGATATTTAAGTAAAACTGAAGCGTTTTCATCGTACTGTGAAGATTTGTGGCTGATTCAGAATGAAGATGGTTTACAGATAAAGGCTGAAGAGGAAAGTTTGTTCGATTCCTGGGTAACTGTCTGTTAAGATGATTTGGACTGAAATAGTTTTTGATTTCACATTCACAGAATGACCAACTGCAGATCTTTATAATCCATAAAATGTTTAGAAATCTGCTGTCATAATTTGGAACAGAGCATTTTGAGTTTATTTTTGGAAAAAAATAGTTTGTTCAGTAAAATTAGATTTATTCTGTAATAGTTCATGACTTGAAAATTATCCTGACCATCATTTGACCAGTTAGGAAAATGCTAAATGACTAAACAAGTCATTTTACTGCTGTTACTGTGACTTTAAACGGTTCCCAGCTGTGACTGCAGGTGTGCTGCTGCTTGTCCAGGTATGGAGTGAAGGGTCCGGTCTACATGAGGAACAAGGAGGGCCTGGTGCTGACGGCCGGCCCGGACGGTACCTGTGAGTGGCAGAGCGGCTCGGTTCGCCGCTCCTCGGACCACATCACCACCACGTCTGGCTGCGGCAGCGCCACCTTCAGGCTGTTTGACCACATTACGGTGAGCCACCAGAAACACCTTCATCTGGGCAGAGAGGCGCCGACAGCAGGTTCTGACCCGACGGCAGGTTCTGACCCGACGGCAGGTTCTGACCCGACGGCAGGTTCTGACCCGTTTTTAAATTGCAGCAGTAAACGAGGTTAAACTCAGATGACCTTTGCTCCAGAACCTTTGGATGAGACCAAAGTGTTTTTCAGAGTCGGCCTGTTTCCTTTGTGCAAACTTGAGGTCAAAGGTCAAGCGTATCCTCAGACTCACTGTTGAAATGGGAACATGTCAGAACTCTCTCCGACCCGTCCCCAGGTCCGGATCTCGGTCCTCTCCTCTAACTGCCACGCCGACACGCTGACCCTGCAGGTCATCAGCAACCAGCCGCACCTCGGCGCGCCGCGGCCCGGTTCGCCGCGGCCCGGTTCGCCGCGCCGCAGCCAGCTGGTGCAGGAGGTGGTGCGGCTGGCCGGGGAGGTGCAGGAGAAGGCGGCGCGTCGACCCGAACTCTCCAAGGAGGAGCGGGAGTTCCGGCAGAGCAGAACCCCCAACCTGTACTCCCTGCTGGAGGAGATCCGGGAGCTGGCGCTGATGGACCCAGACGCTGCCGCGCGGGCCGGCACCGTGACGGCGTAGAGGTTCTGACCCAACGCTCCAGAACCGACAGAAACCAACAAATGAGATGTGGGAAAATGTTTTTAACTTGTTTTAGTAGAAATGTTCTGGTTCTGGAGGGAAAACGATTCACCATCAGAACATGAACTCTGACCCAGTTTCATCCAAATCAACTGTTTATTATTATTGGACATTTTAATATTAAAATCACTCGAACACAGAACCGACCCGTTCTGGTTGTTTTCTAGAACCTGTTACAGTCCACTGCCATGGACCAGAACCGGACCAGAACAGAAACATCCCGGTTGAAACTAAAATGGCAGAACTTTTTCAGGATCCAGCTCAGGAACCAGGAAGGTTCTGTGGTTTGGTTCTGGTAGAAGGTTCAGTTGCAGAGATCCAGTTTTTGACACACCTCAGGGTTGGGAGCTTGGACTCCTTCCTTTCTCCTCCTCAGTAGGAAGTTCTGCTGGAGGGTCGGGTTCAGAAACCGCAGGTGGAGGAGTCTTTGTGCTGCCGGACGGATCCGGGTCCAGATGTTCTCCTGGCTTCTGGTTCTGCTCAGTAGACCCGTTGAGATCTGCTGTGAGGTCACTTCCTGTCGTCGTGTCAGCCTGGGGCTCTGAAGGATCTGAGGAAACAGAAACTTCCTCAAGTATTGTTCGGTGGATGGCCGGGTTCTGAGCGCCCTCTAGTGGTTCTGGTGGAACCGTCTCACCTGCCTGCTGCTGCCGGGCCAGTCGCCTCTCCAGCGCTCGCTGCCGGTTCTGCTCCATCCGCCGGCGCTGCTCCTCGGTCAGGGTGGGAGGCGCCGGAACCGAAGCCGGGGTGGAGTGGACCGGACCTGGAGGATCGGGAAAGGAGGCCTGGCTGACGAACGGATCGGGATCCTGGACTCCAGGCGGCGGCTCCTCCGCTCCTGGAAACGAGAAACAAAAGTTTAAAATACAGTCAGTTTGTGAGCAACCACTGATTTCTCATCGTGTTACAGATTTCTACATGCAGATGAATTTATTGGCTGCAAAGCATCATGAGCTGCTGGAGAGTTTTTGCAAAAATGAAATCAGTTTCTGAATTTAAACATATAGCCATTGGTGTTTCCACTAAAATTAGGAATAATTTAGAATTATGGTCACGTTATGTGTTTTAATATATCTTATATAGACAGCATTATTTTTGCCTAAATATATTTTATTACACATTAAGATTATTTAATGAGTTTATCAGCAAAGTTTCACGCTGTCCATGAATTGCCTGAAGTTCAAACTCCAACCACTAGAGGGCATCAGAGGACTTCCTGATCTACTTAGACGGCAGATGCATCAACCAACATTTGTAATATTTATACATCTCCAGTGAAGAAGGTAGAAGCTAATTAGCTTCACTAGCCCATTAGGGGTTAAAGGTCAAAATTATTTAAAACTGACTGATTTTCATACATAATCAAGCATTACAATAAAAGTTTGGACACTTATAAATCTGGCCCAGAGAACATTACTGTGACGGCCTGAAGGTCCAGTCCGACTCACCTGGTTTGTCCATGAAGTCTTCGTCTGTGAGGGGCATGTCCAGTCGGATCCGTTTCAGGCAGGTCTGCAGCGGAGAGGAGGAACCCGTTAGAACCCGTCCTGCACAGAGGAACTCTCCCGTCCTGCTTCACCCACCTGAACCTCCTTCTTGCTGCCGAGCTTCTCCACCCGGTCGATGAAATCTTCAAACTGTAGTTTGGGGAAGAGCCGGTGGGCCCAGTTCTCCATCTTCTGCATGAGCAGCCGCAGGTCCTCCGCCTGCCAAAGAGCCGGGTCCAGACGTCCAGCAGAAGCAAAGAGGATTCGATTAAACGTGTGAGTCTTTTACAGATGAGACATTTTAGATC
The DNA here is from genome assembly GCF_027474105.1 of Poeciliopsis prolifica. NCBI lineage: Eukaryota > Metazoa > Chordata > Actinopteri > Cyprinodontiformes > Poeciliidae > Poeciliopsis > Poeciliopsis prolifica. The sequence goes on from NW_026562448.1 coordinate 1,149,767, forward strand.
CAACAGAAACAGCTGGATATGGAGAATATGTTTTAGAGCACAATCAGGCAACTGTTACCTTCAACTGTTATAAAAATTAGACTTTGTTATTTAGTGCCTTGAAATTGGGTCTCTGTCTCTTTAAGAAGTTCCTGCTCTTTCTGAAGCTCCGCCTCCAGGAAGTGGTCCCAACATGGCTCCTCTATTAACAGCTTAACGTTTTACCAGCGTTGCTCTGAGCAGCAGCTGCTATAACGAGCTCAGCAGTTGCACCAGCTGTTTGCTAATTGCTGCTGGCTAGTCTGAAGGAGCTAGTCCTCAAAGGTCCACACAGGCGTTTTGTAAGTGAATGGTTACCATGGAGATTAAAGGATTTCTCAAACATGAAAGAATCAAAGCAACATGAAGAAAAAACTTCACAACATGATAGAAAGATCATCCCTTTAAGATGTTTATTTTTTAGTGAATGATGACTAATCAAACCTTGTTTCTCACCTCGTGACCTTTGCCCTTAAAGTGAGCGCTAGCGAACAAGGACCGCAGAGCCGGCAATCCTCTGTCTGAAATGAGCCTGAGAGGAAACAACATCCGTCATGAGCGTCTGGATTATCCACCAGAGGAAGGCGACCTGTCGTGATGGGAAACCTCTGGGAGTCCAGCTTCGGCTGCGGCCGCTTCACTCCTTTCCTCTTGGCAGCCGGAACGTCGGCCAGCTTGGACACCTCGCCATCCTCAGCTGCAGCACAACGACAGGAGGCCGTCACCAGACGTCACGTTTATCTCCGCTGATGTTTAAAAAACTCTCACCTTCTCCAAACGAGTCGTCCTGCGACTGAGCTGCCCCAGGGGACAAAGGCGGAGGAAGAGGAGGGAAAGCTTCATCCTCCAAGTTGGACAAGTCGCTCATCCCGTCGTCCTGCTGGTCGTTCATGGCGGCTGAATCCTGAGAGAAAACAAGCAACCGCCATCAGCTTTAAGATTCAAACTGCTAAATACTACAGCTGAATATTTACGGGTTTTAATCAGGTTTTTATGTTCAATCACAGCATTAGGACCATCTGGAATAAACAAACTGAGTCGATAATATATCTGATGTGTTGGATGGATGCTAGAAATACAGTGATGAGAAAGTGATGAAATATGAGGAAAACAGATGAAAACGGAGTCACGATATTCAGTAACTAGTTTTCTGTGTTATGCAGCTCAAGTTTCTGTTTCATTTATATAATTTACATATACTTTTAATTCATGTTTTACATATTTAAATATTTCATTATTCATTTATCTGTTTGATCCTTTTTATTTTATATGACTTATTTGTGCTTCATTTAGTAATTTCAAATATTCTTTATTTTATAACCTTCAAAAAAATTGTAATTTATTTAAAATTTTTCTTACATTTCATTTATTTTATATTCCTTTTTATGTGCTTATTTTATTTATTATTATTTTTTTGGAATAATAACATATTTCACTGTTACTTGATGATTTCATTTAATATATTTTATTTATTTACCTTTATTATTTTATTTTGCAGTTTAATTATATGTGCCTTATTTATTTTAGATTTTTCTATTTATTGTGCTGTATTTGTTGCTGCCTTTGACTCAAATAACTCCTGGTTTCAACCAGAGTATTTGTTTTTACACTGCAATTCCCTGCCTGTACTGTAGAGGGCGGTAACACCGTTGGAGAGTCTCCAGAAGAAGTAACAATGAAAGCAGTAAACACTAAAAAAAACATCAAAAACAGAAAGACTAGCATGTTAACCGGACACAGAACCGATATTTGGATTAGTTCCGATAACTCGCCTCGATACGGGAGACATGTAGGTGTTAAAAGTCTTCTTTGTTTGGCTTCTGAACCGAATGTGACAGTAATTCAGACACAAACTAAATAAATGAGCTGAAATAAAAACCAGCGGCGGCCAGAGAAGACCTGGAACTAATGAAACTTTCAGTTTTGACCCGGAAGAGCCTTGACCTGGATTAAAACTCTGTGAAATAAAACTTTACTGTACCTTTCGATGAGCTGCAGCGCCAGAGAATCAGAGGACCCGCCACTGATGCGCCTTCTTCTTCTGCTGTTCATGAGAAGCCTGCAGCGCTGCTGCCCCCTGCTGGATTCATCAGGTTTTACACCGGACAGAAAATGAATCCCAGCATAAATTAATGCGGTTACCAGTTTCTTCAACCAATTAAAAATAACACCAGACCTTCGAAGAGTTCATCCTGTCACTGTTTATTATTCTTGTCCTGTCGGCTGCTGAACCTGTCTTGTATTTTTGTCCACATCAAAATGTAATTATTCTGGAACCTGCTGATAAATATTAGGTAATTTGTATTATGTCAATTTTAAACCTGCAGGGGAATCATTTTTTCAATGAGTGAATCTGTTTCATATTTATTTTTCACCAAGTAAAAAATAAGTGATTATTATACTTATTTTTTAAGTGTAATAATTGGAACTTTCCAACCCTCCTACTGTAGAGGAGTTAGGTTCATACCTGGTAAATGAGCTGCTTGATGAAAAATAAATAAAATGTTAGATTTATATACTACACAAACCCTCTAAATATTCCTCAGATTTAATATGCACATTTAAATCACTTTATTGTCATATCAAATTTAGAAATACAACTGGTAATAAAAGCTTAAATATGATGAAACTCATAACAGTAAAAACAAAATTCAGCCTGGTTGTTTCTTCCAGTCAGAAACTGTTTGAACAGTTCAGTCCAGTCTTAGTTCAACCGTAAACCAGGCTTACTAAATTTGTTGATTAATAATCATATTCTGCTTGTTCTGACTGTTTATTGATGACCCGACTGGAACAGAACGGCACGGCAGTCAACAGGAAGACGCCGCTCTCATTGGTTCCTGCTGAGCTTTGCTTCCACAGACGAGGCGACCCGGGCGTTCCTCAGAGGCGTCGGCGCAGCAGAAACATGAAGAAGACGGCACTGAGGAGGATGCAGAGCGTGCAGACGGTGGGAACAAGGATCTCTGTGACCATCTCCATGTGGCCGATCAGTGGATCTGCAGCCAGCAAAAGAGAAAATACTCAGAAAACAGAAACAAATTTACAATACAAACATTTTAACTTGAGTAAAAGTGCTTGTTTTAAAACACACCTAAAGTATTGGAAGTTAAAGTAGAATGTTATCACCATCTGGGCATTACGCCGCCCTTTCATGCCACTGACCTGCAGCCAGCAGCTGGTTGCTGGAGGAACACGTCTCCACAGCTTTCCTCTTCCAGCTCTCCACCTGCAGACACCAAGCAGAGGACCAGTCAGCAGCTGCTTCTGGATCAGGCTGCGCCGCCAGGACTCACCTCTCTCTGGTTGGGGAAGCCGTTGGAGCTGATGATGCGTTTGTAGAACTGGACCGAAGCTTTTGGGAAGCGAGGTTTGTTCTTGTTCCTGAAGTCCACAAAGTAGAGTCCGAAGCGCTCAGAGAAGCCTTCGTCCCACTCGAAGCCGTCCAGCAGAGACCAGGCGGTGTAACCCTTCACGTTGACGCCGTCTCTAATGGCTGAGGGTCCAAACAGAGAAAGACGATGAGGCGGCCAGTCAGCTTCCTGCTCCACACAGAGGAGAAAGCGTCTCCACCTTTCAGCAGCTCGTTGATGTATTCCCTGAAGTACTGCATCCTCCAGTCATCACACAGGTCGGTGCACAGCATCTTCTCCGAGACGCCGTTCTCCGTCACGTAGATCATGGGGTTTCCGTACTGGGTCTGTCAGTGAGATCACACGGATGATTCAGGGTTAGATCTTCCCATCCAGAACCACAGAACCTCCTGATCCGGTTCTTCTGGCCTCCAGCTACAAACGAACAAACCGAGGCCTGACAGATGCAACATCCCGCAGATTCAAATGTTTTTCTGTTCATGAAACTGTTTTGGATTTAGATTTTTAAAAACATACAAAATCTACTTTATGATGCTTACAACTGAAGAAACAAGGTCTAAACAGTCATGACCCGTTTATATCTACAACATGCTGGTTAGAAGAAACAGATGATTTTGTTGCTTTACCTTCACAAAGTTCAACAACCTCCGGAAACCCCAGGGAACCGAGTAGAGCCACTCAGAACCAGGGTCGGGCCACTTCGGGTCCACCAGCTCCGCCAGGTCCCGGTCTGCGAAGTAACTGTCCCCAAACCCGGATGGGTAGTTCTTCTGGGTGACGTAGCGGGTGGTGTAATGTCCGAGGCCCAGGAAGTCGACGGTGCCACGGACGTAGCTCTTCTCCTGAGGCGAGAAGACGGGCAGCCGCGACGCGCCCAGGCCCTGCTGGCCGCTCTTCCTGCCTGCAAATCCAGACGTCGGGTTATCAGTTCTTCTCCAGGTTTTCTAGTTTCTGTAACTTTGGCACCGAAAAACATGAAAATCTGATTCCTGCTGCTGAGGCTGAATGAGTCGGACATTCAGGACTATCAGAATAATTTATGCTCAAAGTGCCCAAACTTTTGTTAAAATGCCAGTTTTTAATGTCCAAATCAGTTTATTTTAAACCATTTTGACCTTTAATCCATAGTGCATTACTGAATTAGCTTCATAAGCAACCCAAAAATAGCACCAGTAAAACAACAGTAAGAGTGAAAAGCCAATTAATCAATTAATTTCACAATAAATTAAAATAAATTCAGTCACTGCCATTTGCCTTCACAAAGATCAACAACCTCCGGAAACCCTAGGGAACCGAGTAGAGCCACTCAGAACCAGAGTCGGGCCACTTTCTCTTTCTACCAAAAACTGGACAATAAAAGTTTTCATTCTGGTTCTTTGGTTTCAACTAAATCTTTTTTTGAAGAACCATTTAAAGTTATTGATACTTGAGAATGTGTTATTGGATCATTATACCATAATATTACTTGAATATGGTCTCAAAACAACATTATCGCAGTAATTTATCGCCCAGTACAATGTGTTGTTGTGGGAGGCCTACTGATTTATTTAACATTGATTAAAAGCAACAACATGTAAATTCAGGCGTTAATGTCTGTTCGTGTTCAGTCGGCCATTTTCTGAGGAACATTTAAGGAAAATCAAAGCCTGTTTGCTGAAAACTCCATCAGGTTGGCCATGTGGTCATGGCTGAGCCTGAAGGTACCGATGTATTCCTTCATGACCGCTGGGTAGTCTCCGTGGAAGAGCGGCGTGGCGAACCAGCCCAGGTAGAAGTGGATGTAGCGCTCCGCCGCTTCGACGTCCCGCTGGTTGGACACGTCCACCGGTTCGCCCCAGTCAGCGGTCAGGGAGATCCCGATCAGACCTGAGCCGAGCGGAAAACCAGTTAACTACTGAGCAGAACCCAGAGCCAAAGCATCGGGTCGGTTCACTCCGTCACCTTTCTGCTTGCTTCTCCACTTCATGTCGTAGGTGTGCCAGACTTCAGCGTGGGCCTGGAAACAAACGAAGCACCGAAAAGAGTAAAACAAAGATGTATTTATTATTCTGTTCATATTTTAACTCGTTTTTAGACCTGGAACATTTCTAAATATGTTTGATTATGAAACATTACAATCAAATTATTTCTGTTGAACACAAAGCTCCACTTTCTGCAACTAATTTAAAGCCCAAAGTTTTCGAGTCTGAAATACATGAGGAGAAAACTTCACAGTTCAGCATAAAGAGAGGTTCACAAGTCATTTTTCAAGTCACTGGAGGCCAAATCAAACCTCAGGTCTAAGGGAACAAGTTGAAGTTGAGTCTGAATCTGGTTTTAGTGAATTCAGTTTGGAGGCTGAACTCTAAACTGAAGACCATCAAACAGATCAGCAGCTTCAGTTTCAACCTTGAGGCTTTTCTTTAGTCGCTGTCATGTTGGATCAGAACCAGATCCTGATTAATGGCTGAACCTCCAGGTTGAACCCACGGCGTTGCGTTCAGGGTCACAATGGCCGAGTCGGCTTTTGGAGCGATCTGGACCCAGACTGACCTTGATGATGTTGTGAGCCGCTTTGTAAGCTCCGCTGCCCCTCATCCTCAGTCCGGGGGCGTGCTCCCCCGTTTCGTATCCTTCCACAGAAATGGACTGGAAAGAAGCAGAACCCCTCAGTGAGATCCCAGTCCAGACGTTCCCACGGTCAGTGAACGCACCATCCACTCACCCAGGGGTTGTTGAAGGTGATCCAGTGCTTCACTCTGTTCCCAAAACGTTCAAAACACAAGTCGGCGAATTCATTGAAGTAGCCGACCATGCTGGCGTTCTGCCAGCCGCCATATTTGTCCTGCAGCACCTGTGGGAACGCCGACATCCTGGTTATGGCTCCGCCCACACCGACGCGTCGGACAGGCGGGAAGAACTCACCTGAGGTAGATCCCAGTGGTACAGAGTGACCACAGGTGTGATCCTGCTGTCCAGGAGCAAATCGATCAGGTCGCTGTAATACCTGATTCCTTTCTCGTTAACGTGCTCACCTGCAGGAAGTTACATCATCATCAGCCATTTATGCATTAATATTATACAGGGATTTTCATTCACTGACTGAACAAAACATCATGTCAGGAAACACACAAACGGATCCAAAAACAAGAAAAATGTGAAAGTATTTCAAATAAAGCATATTTCTGGAGAAACTGAATATTCTGCAATCTGCAGACAAAGTGATGACAGGTGAAGGTGTCCTGTCTGAGTTCAGTTTGATTCCCTACTGCATGATCCCCAAACTGTCCAGAGTGACAGACACACCTTCCCACAGCAGGACACGGCGGAGGCAGCATCATGCTCTGGGACAGGGAAGCTGTATGGAACAAAACCTGGAGGCTGCAGAAGCGCTGAGCCAGGGCGAAGGCTCACCTTCCAACGGGACGGCCAGCCTGAACAGGCATTATGGGATGGTTCAGCTCAAAGCAGATCAGGGGTTAAAATGGCCTAGTCAAATCAAACTGAGAAGCCGGTAGCAAAATACATTAAAGACCTACAGATACACCTGCATTTATAATTATTAGAGCTAATTATAAATGCACGCCACACTTTTCAGATTGCTTTAGGCTGCATTCACACCAGGAAAGTCCTGTGGTCCAGAAAAGTATCCTTCTGTTTTCTTTTGGTGCTTTTTTTTTTTAAGTGGACTATAATTTGTAAACAATGCCATGACAATCTTTCCTCCCATTGGACAGAAAGAATGTGGAGGCGGGACAAAGGACAGACCAGGAAGTGAACAAATATGAAAATCCTCCTGCTGCATTTGAGTTTTTATCACCTTCAACTGCTGCCAATAATTCTGCTGACTGGAGAAGTTTTGATTTCTCTTGGTTAGGAAAATGTCTGAGAAATCATTTTATTTTCAGGTAAAGTGGCCAAAGTGGGATTTTACTTCTCAAGCCGCTGGGTAAAATCCTGGGCCAGGAAACGGAGAAGCGATAATGATTCAGCTTCATCTCCTTCATCAGGTTAATGTCATCCTAAAAGACAAAAACATTGTTTCACATTGATCTTCTGATCCCAAACAAAACAAGAATGTTTCCAAACATTTATGAGTTAAATGTTTTTCTTCTATTATAGATGACATAGTGAGAAAATTAGCTGCATTTTGTATTATTGTCAATAAATTCTGCTTCGTCTGAACTTCCTCTGAGCATGACTCTGTTTTCTGTTGCTTGAAGTTCGTATCATTCTGGGATCTGCAGCGTTTGTGTTGATCAGAGTAATGTTCTCATCCAAAACGACATAAAGAGCTGAACATTTACCTGAACAAGAACATCTTTAAAGGTATTTAGCAACACTAAAAACTAAACGAATGTTGCATAATTCTGAAATAATAATAACCATTTGGAGAATCGTGTAACCACCTTGAACTTGTAGTAGCCTTCACATGAAGAGTCTCCCGTTTCGTTTGAGGAGATTCTTCCTTTTTTATGAGCAAAAACATCCCAGATGCTCAGTCCTTTCCCGTCTGTATTCCACGCTCCTTCGGTCTGATAGGCTGAGCTGCCGACTCCCCAGGAGAAACCTGCAGGTTCATCAAAAATGACAATAATAACAGTTTTAAAGCTCCAATTAAAGCAGGCTAAACTTCAGCTGCTAAAAAAAAACAAATAAATGTTCTGGTCCGGGTTCACAACCCCAAATAGGCGGCTCAATAGTTCCTGTTTTGGTTCCTGGAACTAGATTAAATATAATGAATCCAGACACACTCAGTGATTTAGTCCAAAGTTTGAATCAAAAAAGACCAAATGCTTGAGGAAAGATAGGAATATTTCTCCCAGATCATCCTGAAAACGTTCAGCTGATAAAGATTGAGATCAAAGTAAAATTATTACCAACATCATTTTTCTTACCATGGAAAATATTCAGCAGGACTCAAAGTATTCATCTTTTTATCACTAAGCTTTTATGATAAGTAGAAAGACGTTTATCAAGAGATTTGTACTGGAAAACAACAGAAATGTAACTCGTTTCTCCGTCCTACCAGTTCGTACCAGTTGGGAAGGTCCCGTAGTAGAAAGAGGTTTTCTCATTTTTGGCCCAGTCAAAGTCTCCACCAGCTGAAACACACAGCGCCAGCGCCAGAAGATGCATTCCTGTCCGCAGCATCGTCCCCGCTCGCTTCCTTCACTCCTGCAGGACAGGCGACATGCAGCTGGACTTAATCACCGACGCAACCAAACTGCCAGAAAGGCCCTGATGTGTGGCGACAGCAGATTTATCTGAGCCATCTGTGGGACAAACCGGGTCAGGAAGTGGGACGGCGTGTCCCACTTCCTGACCCGGTTTGTCCACAGAGACATTTCACACTGCTGGTCTCTCCTCAGCTCTAGAATCTAACTGAAACAGGAAAATGAAGGAGTGTGTTGGGTTTGAGGCACCGCCTGACATTTAAAACACACACACACACACAAACTCAAACACACACACACACACACACACGTCTGACCTGCCGTGTTTGTCTCATCCGTCTCCGGGACGCAGGAAGAGTCCTGAAGCTTCTTCCCTGCCAGCGCAACAAACACAACGGAGTGAAACATCCAGGACCTTTTCCACTATTCACACACACACACACACACACACACACACACACCCTCTCTCTCTGAATGGTGCGGCATTGGGAGCCAGCGGAGTGTGACAGTAAATCTGCTGGACAAACACATCTGATGGAGAATGGAGGGATTTTAACACTGTAAGCAAACTGAATGTCTGTGTTCATTCAACATGGCTTCATGCTCTGCAGGCCTGAGGAAAAAGAAAGTACACCCCTTCCACTTCCTACTGACAGAATCTGATCCCTAAATCAAACCTGAACAAAAATCTCTCCCTCCGGGATGTTGTGTCTGTTTTTGTCATTTTTCCAATCAAAAAATGTTTGAAATAAATTTAAGTTGCTGTTTTACTCACTTCCAGCAGGAGCTAGCTGCGCTACAATGTTCCTTTTCTTCTCTTAAGAGTACAGTCAGTCGTTATCAGAATAGAACGGCTTATCTACCTAAAAGAAATGCTGCCACCTGCAGGTGAGAGTTAGCATCACTTAACAGTTTTGACATTTATTTGTTTCAAATTGCAATAAACTCACAATTATGAATTAGCGCAAAAATGTCAATGTTTGTTATGAGGACACATCAAAATACTTCACTGTGTGTAATAATTATAATGAGTTTCATTGTTTTAATTAAAGTAATGAAGCATATTAATTCTTTAACGACATTCTTATTTATTAAAATGCTCCTATAGAGGTAAACAGAAGGGTTTGTCCATATATGGTCAACAGGATACTGCAGGCACTAATCTATGCCAGCAGGGGTCGCAGGTGTGACATTTTTGCTGAAATGTCACACCTGGAGAGAATATATTCTTCCTGTGAACCAAAACTTACTCATTTTAATCTTCTATATTTGAATGTATTATATTGATGAAATTATTTTCAGATAAAAAACCAACTGTTGATGAACGTGAAGTGATTAGATGTGATGCTGACTCAGTCAGATACAGCACCAGCTTTGGGGGCCATGTGAAGGGTGAGCTGGGCTCGGTTTGGTCAGGACGTCCTGCGCCGTTCTCCAGGGTTCCTGTGAATAATCCAGGCTCCAGGAGCAGCGGGCCCCGCCGCCATCACGGCCCTTCTCTCTGCTTTGTTTCAGAGAAAATGCTGAAATGTTCAAACCCAAAGTGTTGGCGCTGCACTCCGCGCTCGTTGTGTTTCTATTTCATTCATCCTGTGACTCGGGGGCATCAGGAGTGTGTGTTTAGCATATGAATGGCCCCGCGGGCCCCGGCGGCCGCATCAGGAGCAACCTGAGCCTTCTGGTAGCTCTGCACTGCATCAACGTGACATATTTAAGGCACTTTCTGGCTGCCTCGCCGAGCTGACATGAACATCTTCACTAAGGTCCCAGGATTAACCCAACAAACCAGGTATGTCCCGAGGGCCCACAGCGGCGGGGCCCACAGCGGCGGGGCCCACAGCGGCGGGGCCCACAGCGGCGGGGCCCGCAGCGCCACGGGGGCCCGCAACAGTTCCACCAAATCACCCCGGCTGAGGATGAGGAGAAAGACACCATGAAACCTGAGCTAACGACGGTTTCAGAGTCCAGTCAGGCTCCAAAACATGAAGAGTTTAATATTTGTCTGTTTTTCTGAATAAAATGGTTTGTTTGTCTGCAGCAAACTGGGGTCTGTGCTCCAACGTGCCTTCTACGGGTCCACTGGGAGGGTGAGTCCAGCCGAGACACAGCGCCACCTTAAAAAATCTGATCATCTGTTACACAAGTTAAACTTCATTTATTTAAATTTGTTTAACGTGACAGCTTGATTTGACTACTTCTAACAAATTATTTAATTAATTTGTTAGAATTAAACCTGCCTGTTAGCAGAAGAACTTTGGTTATTTGGTTTGACCCATTTGGACCCAGGAGTTTATTAAAATAATTTCTTCACATTTTCAGCCAGAATTTCCTAAAATCTTTGAGGTTCTGGAGAGTTTTCCTGTGGATCTTGCCTTTCCGTTCAGCTCAGACATTTTCAGAGGAATATTCTGCACAGGTTGAGATACTTCTAACAAACTTTGCAATGAAAAACCAGCTGATAGTTGAAGAGAATCTCAAAAAGATCCAAAAGTTTGCAGAACCATTGATCCAGAACTCTTTGGAACAGCTGAATGAAACCAATGAGTGTCACTGTTTGAACAGGTGACCCTTTTTGAGCAGCGAAACTTCGCTGGCAGACGACTGGACCTGAACTCCGACTGTCCCAGGATCAGCGACAAGAACTTCCCAGAGAGATGTAACTCCGTCCAGGTGGACAGCGGAGCGTAAGTTCGCCTTTTCAGGCAGAACCTGAACGTTGAGAACACTGTGGGAACTTCCCAAAGGTCAACGCAACCGAGAACTACTGACCAGAACCGGTCCGTCTCCTAAAACAGTGTTTTTCAAAGGGAGGGCCGCCAGGGGGCGCTACTGGAGAACGATAAGAAAAAAATAGGAAAAAAGGAAACCCAACAAGTTTTGAAATCCTAAATGTAATTTTGTTTTGATTAATGTAATGTGTATTTCAATAATTTTTTATAAAATATGCGGAAAGTTAAGAAAACTTCTTGAGGATAGAAATATTGCCCTAAAATAAATGATATTGTGTGACAATAGCTTTTATTGTTAAAAAGGCTATTGATTTATTAAATAGGCTATTGATTTATTAAATAGGCTATTGATCGTCTTCCTGACTGGCTGCCAGTGAAGTCGGCTCCTCAAGCCGTAAGTCAGAGTGAAATTCTGTTACTTTATAGATTTTGTAGCCTTGTCTGAGTTTTCAAAGGAGATGTGAGAAAGTTTAGGAACCACTGTCTTAAAATGTCGGTCTATCGAAGAAGAGAGGACCTCATCATCATCTAGCCTGTGACGTGTCTGGCAGATGGGTCGGGTTCGAGCAGGAGAACTACCGGGGCCGTCAGTACCTGTGGGACATGTCCGACCGCGGGGAGTACAACTGCTACGACCGCTGGTGCGCCCAGGTGGACCACGTCTCCTCGGTCCGCGCCGTTAAGCAGGTGAGCCTCTAACACATCGTTTTACCTGATTTCTAAATGTGTCGGCTTCCTCCCTGATGCGCTGCGTCTCTGGTCCTCAGGACAACAATCCTCCCAGGCAGCTGTTCGAGCGAGCCGGTTTCTCCGGGAAGAAGATGGAGATCCAGGATGACATTCCCAACCTGCTGAGCCGCTACAACCTCAACAGAGTGGCATCCATCCGTGTCCTGGGAGGAGCGTAAGTCCACCGACCTGACAGGTCCAGTTTACATCAGAAATAATAAGATTAATGGATAATTGATTAATAATAAGCTATGATATCTTTGACCTTTGGGTCCAGAGATCTGGGTTCTCTCTTCAGGAGGTTCAATCCTGCAGAAAGATCAGATGACCCACTTTCAGTTTCCTGTCAGAGATCACCAAATTTGATATAAAATGTTGTGGTTTTTCAACAAGTTCATGAAGTCCTCCATTCTAACAACCCACAGCATCACACATCCTTTACCGTACTTTCACAATCTTTGTGCCATTTTTTACTTTATCTGCTCAAAATATACAAAAGGAATATTTTAAATTGGGCTGAAAGTTTTGCATTCAAGTAAAAATAGGTCAATGTTTGTCAAAGGAGTTTCTCCAAAGCAAAGATGAATGCAGAAATATTGTTCATAAATAGAGAATCAACAGCCTTAAACTGAACAACTAAATTTAATAAGCTAAATACACACACACACACACACACACACACACACACACACACACACACACACACAGAGGAAAACACAGAAGTTAGCTAGAAAGCTAAACACTTAGCTTGAAACTTAATATTTAGTTAGCCAGCTAAATATTTAGCTAGCTAAAAGTTGAATTACATTTTAAATTTAAGATTATTGATGAAGAAAATATTTAGCGAACTAATGCGATGTCAACAGATAAGCATCCGCTAATTAGCTAGCTAAAGATTTAGCCTCAAACTGAGCTAGCTAAGCTTTAGCTAGTAACCGAAACATTTAGTTCTCCAGCTAAAACCAAATAGTTATTAATGAATACATAGAAAGGAAAGATGGAAAGAGCCAGAACCACGTAAAGAGCCTCCAAAGGTTCTGGACCTGACCGACCTGTCCGATCCGTCACAGCTGGGTGCTGTACCAGGAGCCCAACTACAGGGGGCAGCACTACATCCTGGAGAAGCGCGACTACCACAACTTCAACGACTGGGCAGCCAGAGCAGCACCGTGGGCTCCATGCGCAGAGTCCGGTTCACCTGAGCCGGAACCTGGACCCGACCAGCACAGTCCGGTTCACCTGAGCCGAGTCCGGTTCACCTGAGCCAGAACCTGGACCCGACCGGCACACTGCAGCCTGTCAGCTCCTCACGCAAATAAAGACTATTTTGGTAATAAACTTGTCTTTATTGGTTACATTTCATATTCGTTAGAAATAATGTTGATGACTTTTCTAAAAAATACTTCATAAGGTGAAATCCTGAAAATGAGGCATAAAGGCTGAAAGGCACTTTGGAGTTTCTCTCTCACTTCCGGTCTGATGACTCAGCATCACGTGATTCTGTTAACGGGTCAGAATCACCACGTTTAAGGCTTTAAACTGTTTGGCGTTTTCCTTCAGCTAAAGACCAGCAGGGCTTGAAAGTAACATGAGAAATGCTGGAAAACCAACCAGGATGTGCAAAAGTTCCATTTTAGTCCCACTATTGAAAAAAATGGGTCAGTTTTACTTTTGTGTTGTGCATAAATTAAAGTAACTGGCCTTGGCTCTGAATCAGGATCAAACAGGAAACAAACTTCGTTTTTAAAACCGGTTTTATTTCAGTTTAAAAATTAAACCCACTTCTTGGTTTAAAATTAAAATAAGTCTTAGAGTTTGTTTCCAGAGCAGTGGCTTGCAGACAAACTTTGCATCTCATGTTCACAATACAGTTTAAGGTACAACAAGATCCTGAAGAAAACTACAAAACTCTGAAAATTTATAAAAACATTTTATCAAATATGCAAGAGAACAAATCCAAAACTAAAGTGCAAACAGTTAAAGTACAGGAAAACGTTCCCGGGTCTCAGGACTCCGTTAGCAGAGGAGCCGCCAGCTTCTGGATGATGGAGGAGTTCAGCTGAGGAAGGAGGCTGATCTTCATCAGTTTGCTGCTGGAGTACTTCTTCCTCACCGCCTGCAGGATGAGAGAGAGACAGAGAGATCATCCTCCAGCCGGGGTACAGGGACCGGGGGCCGGCTAGACGTCTTGGACTCACCTGGAACTTGGTCCTCCCCTCGTTCACCAGAACCACGTTCTTTGCCAACTGCTGCATGATTGGCTGCAGGTGGGCCTCGTCATAGGTGGAGTAGTGCTGCTGCGTGGGCGACTGAGGAAAACATTCATTAGTAAAGAAACCAGGAACAAACATTTTTGTCCCATTTATTGGTGCCAAAACGACTGACCAGCTGGGTTTTAGCTTTAACTCAATGTTTCAGCTGTTTTCTGTTTCCTGGAAATGTGTTTGGATGCAAAGCAGAACCAGAACCTGAGCGGTCTGGAAGGCTGGTACAGCAGCAGTGATTTATAAACTACCAGCAGTAGTTTAAAGTTTCTCAGTGAAGGACTAGAACCAGGCGGCGTCTCTGTCCTCCTGGTTCTAGTCAGAACTCCAGCAGCAGGTTCTGGGCTGTTTGTCAGTCCGACGCTGCAGGAATCAAAGTTTCTCTGATCTGTGTCAGAGGTCATCCTGATCTCTGGTTTCCAGCTGGAATAACTGAAGCTGACAGACAGAAGGACAGGCAGGGTGACTCACCCAGGGCAGGCCGTCCACCAGCAGCTGGGACAGACACAGGGAGGCGGCGGCGACCTCAGAGGGCCGCACGTGGACCATCTGGTAGTCCAGCAGGGTCAGCTCCATCAGGTACTTGGCCAGCGTGTGCTTCTCTACGTCGGTCTGAGACACAGAGACAGTCAGAACCACCGATCCAGACCGGACCAGAACCCCGGAGAACTCCTAATCCAGACTGGACTAAACGATCGACGCGCGTTCTCTGGCTGATCAGCCATCTTAAAAACGCAATTAACAGGAATTGATTTAAAAACAAAAATCCAACATCGGACAAAAGGTGCAGAACATTAATTCAATTATTTAAAATCAAATTATTGTCTAAAATGTTTCACAGCATAAGCCTGTCACAATAAGTGATAAAAAAAACACTAATAATTATGACTAATGATAATTAGAGATGTTCCTTGTTCAATATTGTTGAAATGTCGCCATTTTGAAATAATGCTGCAAACAATTGAGACGCAGTATGATGTAGTTAGTTTTAACTCCAACCTGCCGAGACAAAAGGATGATAACGTTTGATCTGAATGTTTCCAGTGTGAAATCTGAAGAAATGAAGTTTGGTCTCAGAAGGTGAGGTGGCGTTATGAGCTGAGCATCGGCTCTGGTGACAGGAAGGCAAACCTTAATCATTCCTTACTACATCTACCAGCAATGCATGTAGCGAGTGTCAGTCTGACTGAATGAAATCATTATAACCATTTTATGTCACCTTAACGAAGAACAGCTGAAAAGTTTACCAGGTTTTCTGGTGGAAATTTCGCTCCAACTCCTCCCGAGTTATTTATATTTTCTTTGCATGAAATGTTGGTTAAACATTCATGTTTCCACATATCATCTCCGATGTCTGCTGGACTTCGGGTTGCACCGTGTCAGCTGTTCAGGATTCCTCTCTGTGTTGTTTTGAAAGTAAAGTGTATCTATCTGTGGCAGGAAGTCGCATGTATTATTACGCAATATCCATTAAATCAGTGTGAAAAGATCTTCAAACAATATTATAGTTTATCGCGATAATTTTTTGAGACGATTAAATCGCTCAGTAAAATCTGTTATCATAACAGGCCGAATCGCCACAGGCCTCGTTTTTTATTGAATTCACTCCTGTTGTTGTTTTTTTTGTCTTCTTCAATCTAAAGATTTTCGAATTTTTTTCCAAATTGGAGTCTTTGGTTTTTTCTTCTTTCCTTCTTGTTTGCTGTTCATATCTGGAGTCTCTAAATCCTGCTGGATGGTTTCCTCATCGATGTCGCCTTGTATGGATTCCAGATCATTTGAACATCCTGGTATTGGTTCTCTTGCTAAATCCTCCTCCGAGGAAATAAGATGACTAAATCCATAACCGTCGACCCGGTTCTTTTCCTCCTCTTGTTGTGAACTGTAGTTTCCTGATCTTCATGCTGATCTTCCTCAGTGTTCTGGCTGCAGTTGATCTCTGGTTGTCTCCAATTCTTGCTTCATTTTGCTTATTTCTTCCTGGAACTGCTCTGCCTGTGTCTTCAACATATTAACATCATGAATGTAAGAACACTGCAGCTCCTTGAACAAAACTCTGAGCGTCTCCAGTTCATCCTGTGCATTTCTGTCCTTGTCCTGGAGGACCTGGATTTCTCGCCGTGTGTTTTCCTCCAGGACGGCGTTTTCCTGTCGCAGGCTGTCGATGAGCTGCTGCTTCTCAGTCGCTGATTGCAATGAGGCGTCTTTCTCTTGTTGTACTTTCTGTTTACATCTTTCCATCTCCTCCTTCAATCCAGTAATATCCAAGTTATATTTAAGTTTGAGCTTGTTGTAAAATGTTTTGCTCTTATCCAATTCTTTCTTTAAAATCTTTGCGTTTTTCTTCAGGAATTTGGCGTCCTGGTTTGCTTTGCGTTGGAGGATGGCGTACTCCTTTCTTATTTTCTCCACCAGCGCCGTGTCCTCCTCTGATTTCTCCATCAGAGTTTCTTTCTGTGTCTCCAGCTTTTCAAATTGTTCAATCAATACAGTGTAGTTTAATCCAAGGATGACATTTTCTTTTCTTTCTTTGTAAAGTGCAGCTTCCGCTTTCTTTATTTTGTCTTGGTAAATCTCCGCCTGCTGCTTTAACTCGTTTATTAATTTTGATTGTTCGTTTGTTCCACGTTTGCTCTCCTCAAGTTCGGCTTGTAAACGTTTTTCATTTTCTTGCAGGAGGTCGATCTTTTGGGTCATGTCATGTATGATGTTGTCTTTCTCCACTCTGAGCTTCTCCAGGCTCTGTTCCTCATGTAGCTTTGCCTCATCACCAACGTCTGCTTCGTATTTACGGCGCAGCTCCTCATACGAAGCCTTCAGGTCATCCAGCTTGTCTTCCAGGACTTTATTTCGCTGCTTCTCATCATGCATTTCTGCCAGCAGTGCGTCCTGGATGTGGAACTGAGACACCTTTAAATCTTCGTATTTTTGTTGCAGCTCCTCTTTATCCAGGTCTTCCACACTGAAGTGAGCCTGACAAGCAATAGCAACAACTTTCAGTGTTTCAGTGTCAGTGTATCTCTGGAGTCTCTTCAGCTCCTCAGTTGCTCTGTGGGCCTTGTTGAAAAATCCCACTTTGAGCTCCGTTTGTTTCTGCAGCTGGAATTTGATTTCTTCCAGCTCCTCCTCCAGGTGGGCCAGTCTGCGGTTCTGGTGTCTTTCTGTATTTTGAGACATTTTTATTCCAGTAAAATCACTAAAGTTGTCGATTTCGAAACGAAGTGAACGGTCGATTGGAAAGTGCTTTGCGGGCGTCTGAACTGGTCAGGGGTATTGCAAGCAATGACAAATATGCAGAATTGTGTTACATACGATTCTGCAGTTGATGACATCACAGACTGCATCGCCAGTGACATCACAGAATCTTTGCTGGTGCTGTGACATCATTCCACCTCCAAATATCTTCATTCTTGTTTACATTCAAAACAGGATTCTCTTGTTTTATCCCGAATATCAGGACATGAAACTCATTTCCATTTGGGTCCAGATCAAAAACCAGAACGTTCTTAAAGGGCCTGTTGGGCCAGAACGTCTGGATAAAAACTATTAAATGGTTAAAATATCAATGAATTGGTGTTTCAGCATCAATAACTGTTACTTAAAATATAATATTGAACATCTTTTCACACTAATCAGTCCATCCAGGATTGTTTTTGTGCTTCTTTGCAATCAACATAACAGATTTTGTGTGTTAATTTAGAAATATTTGTCAGGATATTTGTTTGGGATCCCCTCCATGATTCCCCTCCTAAAGCAGGAGGGGAATCCGCGCTTTCTGATTGGCTCCCGGTCACATTCAACAGGCTGCGTTCAGCTCCCAGTCTGGACAAATCCTGGATTTAGATTGGAGCGGCCGCAACGATCTACAGCAACACACAACGATCTACAGCAACACACAACGATCTACAGCAACACACAACGATCTACAGCAACACACAACGATCTACAGCAACACAACGATCTACAGTCACACAACGATCTACAGTCACACAACGATCCACAGCAACACAACGATCCACAGCAACACACAACGATCTACAGCAACACAACGATCTACAGCAACACACAACGATCTACAGCAACACAACGATCTACAGTCACACAACGATCTACAGTCACACAACGATCCACAGCAACACAACGATCCACAGCAACACAACGATCCACAGCAACACAACGATCCACAGCAACACAACGATCCACAGTAACACACAACGATCCACAGTAACACACAACGATCTACAGCAACACACAACGATCTACAGTAACACACAACGATCTACAGTAACACACAACGATCTACAGTAACACACAACGATCTACAGCAACACACAACGATCTACAGCAACACACAACGATCTACAGTAACACACAACGATCTACAGCAACACACAACGATCCACAGTAACACACAACGATCTACAGCAACACACAACGATCTACAGCAACACACAACGATCTACAGCAACACACAACGATCTACAGTAACACACAACGATCTACAGTAACACACAACGATCTACAGCAACACAACGATCTACAGCAACACACAACGATCTACAGTAACACACAACGATCCATAGTAACACACAAAGATCTACAGCACACACAACGATCTACAGCAACACACAACGATCTACAGCAACACACAACGATCTACAGTAACACACAACGATCTACAGTAACACACAACGATCTACAGTAACACACAACGATCTACAGTCACACAACGATCTACAGTAACACAACGATCCATAGTAACACACAACGATCTACAGCAACACACAACGATCTACAGCAACACAACGATCCACAGCAACACAACGATCCACAGCAACACAACGATCCACAGCAACACAACGATCCACAGCAACACAACGATCCACAGCAACACAACGATCCACAGTAACACACAAAGATCTACAGCAACACACAACGATCTACAGCAACACACAAGTGACAATCTCAGAACGAATAACGTTCTAAGATTGTCGTTTGGAATAAATCCTGTAGTTTGAACTTTTGCATCAATCAGTCGGATTCTTCTCTATTTAAATCTAATTATTACTGAAGGCCAATATAATATACAGACTTCATAATCTGCAGTCTTTTGGTTGAATGCAGCATTTATTTCCACTTTGGCTTTATGTTGTTTAGTTTTTATTCAAGTACATTTATTGTTAATGGAGACTGAGAATCTATTTTATTTTTGGTTTTGGTTGTGTTATTTATTTTGTGCATCAGTCCCAGTGTTCAGTGTCTTTTGAAAGTAAAGTGTTTCTATCTTTGGCAGGAAATCGCATGTATTATCACGTAATTTCCATTAAATCAATGTAAAAAGGTCTTCAAACAATATTATCGTTTATCGCAAGAATTTTTATCGCCCGGCAAAATCTGTTATCGTGACAGGCCTAGATGGACCCATCAGGAGTTTTCCCAGAATCCCCTGCTGCTCCAGACTCACGTTTGCCACCTTGGAGGCTCGGCGCAGGAAGTGCAGCGGCAGCGGGCGGCCCAGCTGGAAGCCGAGCCGCTTCAGCACCAGCTGCTCCATCTCCAGGATCTGGGCCTTGCTGAAGGCGTCATCCGTGATGTAGGCGAAGTCTCCCACCTCCGGGCAGAACATCTCCTCGTACTTACAGGCCACCAGCATGGCGGCCACGCCGGCCAGCTGCAGCTTCCTGCGGGACACCGGCTGGACCTGCGGCGGCAGCAGAGGGTCAGAGCTGGCGGCGGGAGGTTCTGGTGCCGGTGCGGCTCACCTGCAGGAAGCGGTCCAGGACGGCCACGGTGAGGTACAGCGTCTCTTGCAGCAGCTGGAAGCGAGAGTGGACCTGGATCAACCAGTCCACCAGGATCGCCCTCATGGCCGCCGTGACCTCCGACCCCTTCAGGTAGTCGGCCCGGATGGCCTGCTGCACCTGGAGACATGCCGGGGGTCAGAGGTCATGCCAAAATGAGAAACTCCTGTATTGGATTTTCAATTTGTATATTGAACTCCCTGTGTGTCACTGGGTCAGAGGTCAAGGCCAGAGCCAGGGGCTGTCCACATTCGACAGGCTTTTGTGCATAAATGATGTATAAAACAGAGGAGCACCTACAATCTGTCTGCTTACACTTTAGAAAGCAAAGCTGAATTCTGGGTCAAAGGTCAGAGCAGGAGGAAGGACGTTACCTCCAGACTCTGCAGGTAGGCGTAGATGTCCTTGACGTAGTGAGAGCAGAGCTGCGGCTCCGCCGCGTCCTGCTCATCCACGTCCGGCACCGGCAGCAGCGTCTCGGAGAAAGCCGGGCACAGTTCCTGCTCCGCCTCCAGGGACGGATCCTCTGGAAGAGGCGGGAGCGTCTCCGGGACCCGGGCCGCGACCTCCGGGACCCGGGCCGCGACCTCCGGGACCCGGGCCGCGACCTCAGGGACCCGGGCCGCGACCTCAGGGACCCGGGCCGCGACCTCAGGGACCCGGGCCGCGACCTCAGGGACCCGGGCCGCGACCTCAGGGACCCGGCTGGGTTTCTGGGAGCAGGAAAACTTGGAGGACTTGTTGGACGATCCCGTCCTCTGAAAAACAGATATTTAAACCGAAATTCCTCATTTCTACCACAATCTTAGCCAATAAAGCTGATTCTAAACGCATTAAAAACCTTCTGCACATGTTACAGGGATTAACATGAGGTTAAAAACCAACACAGCAAACATTTAGGTCTACATCCGGGTCACCTTCAAGTCAAAAGCCAAAACATCCGCTGTGTTGTCTTTGGGGCGTTGACCCCGATGACCTCTCGAATTTAATTAGGTTACCATAACGACACAAGTCTGAGCCGGTTTGGACCGCTGGGTTCTGGTCCCGGAGCGTTACCTTGGTATCGGCCAGCGGTCCGGGCTGGTTGGTGATCTCTCCCAGGGGCTCTACGCCGAGCCGCCGCGGAGCTTTTCCCCGCCTTCAGAGGCTCCTCTGCGGCCTGCAGCGGCTGCAACGAACCGAGACAAGTTGGACAACGAGGACGGAGACACGGAGACGGACGGAGACACGTTAACTCACCGCAGCACGAAGCCCCACAGACATGTCGAGATTAAAGCCTGAATATTTGAACCAGAACCGGAGAAAATCCACTGCAGCTCAAACTACAGAACACGGTTCACGCAGGACGTTCAAATAGCGCTGCGGGGAATCTGATTGGCTATGGCTTAGGCCCAGAGGCCGCTTATTGGCTGCAGCTGAGGCTAGGAGGCCGCTGATTGGCTGAGAATAGGAAGTCAAAATCAGATATGTAAACAGCAGAAATGCTTCACATTAGTAGCGAAATATCGCAGAACTTCAATATGTATATCCATATTACTTTGCTTCAAGTATGAAGTATTCCTCCATAAAAAACATTTCTTAGTTATTGAGTATTACTTCTTAATTTGATTTAATTTAAAGAAACGATATAATCCGACAGGTAAAATATAAAATTACGTTTTAATAATACAAAAATGTGAAAATATATCACAACATCATAAAGAATTGTCATGTTAAAATCTGTTTTTCACCCTTGTGGTTTTTTAACAACCTCATGACAACAACAGATTTGGTTGATGCTTGGAGACTGCAGCATCCGGTGGACAGGGACTATTCCTTTTTCTCAATGTACATAAATCGTATTCAAGAATAGACTATTTTCTGTTGGATGCTAAACTAATACCTAATGTGATATCCTCCAAATACATACGCTTCTAATCTCTGATCACTCTCCAATCTCACTGACTCTCGATCTTAACCATAGGAAACAACAATATTTCTGGCGTTTCCACCAATCCCTTCTATCACAGGAGACATTCTGTAAATTCCTAGATGATAAAATTTCTGACTTTATAGATACTAACGATACAAAAGATGTTACAGACTCTACACTATGGGAAACTTCAAAGTTGTGATCAGGGGTCATATTATTTCTTTTGAAAAGTTCCTGAAAAACAAAAATCGGAAACGCCTCTCAGAAATTGAGACTGAATTAGCACGCTTAGAATCTAATTACAAGTCCTCTTCCAATCCTTCGACTTTAGAAAACATCCTTGTCTTAAATGAATATTATAATACTATCTTGTCCAGGCGGGTGCTCGATCAGATGTTTAAAATTAAGCAGAAACACTTTGAGCTGAGTGATAAACCCCCATAAACTGTTGGCTCGTCAGCTGCGGGGCTTGCAGGCCAACAGGGCAATACATAAAATTAAATCCAAGACAGGAAAAATTGTAATTGAACCAAGAAATATAAACGATTCATTTAAGGAATATTATGAGCAACTATACAGGTCTAAAGCAAAGGAAATATCTCAAGCTGGCTTAAAGATCTGAACCTCCCAAAGATGAGTGAAGATGCGCGAGAGGCGCTCAATGCAGACATTACTGTGGAAGAGATTGTTGATGTAATCAAATCACTTCCCAATGCCAAGGCCCCAGGACCAGATGGTTTCGGAACTGAGCTCTATAAGAGATATGCCCAGAAGATTGCTCCCCTCCTCCAGAGGATGTTCGTTCACTCTCTTGATTCAGGGAAATTTCCCCCCACTATGTATGAAGCTAATATCACATTAATACATAAAGAAGGTAGGGAGGAGACAGAGCCCTCATCATATCGCCCTATCTCACTATTGAACTCCGACATTAAAATATTCGCTAAAGTACTGGCAAATAGGCTAGATAAACATGTTTCCTCTATTGTCCATCCGGACCAAAACGGGCTTCATCCCTAAAAGGTTTTCATTCTTTAATATCAGCCGGTTAATGAACATTATGTATCACAAATTTGACAGTAAGTTTAAGGGAGCTGCTATTTGCCTGTGTAGCGATGTGATGTTGTTACACTAGATTGTTAAGTGGGAGGATGTTCCGATGGGAAATTCTGAGCACCGGCAGCTTTATTTTGAAAGGACGACAGATCCATTGTAATCCAGCGGGTAACTTCCTGTCTCCAAATTATTATTTTTATTAAACTTTCATGTGTTGTAATAGAAATGGGAATTATTATTGTTGCTGTTGAACATATTTAGTTCATGGGTCATTATTTCTAGTATCAGTTTGGAGTTTAAAAATATAAATTAGTGGATCATACCATTGTAGGCTGTGAAAGGTTTTCCCACACTCTCGGTCGCGCTCTTTCTGTTCGGATTCCGTGGGAGAAGGTATGAAGTTTCGTTTTTGTGTTTAATAAGTGTATGTTAGTGTATTAAGTGATGGTTTTATCACAGTTTTTTTGTAAAATGTGTATTGTTATTGTAGTATAAATTAACCTTTGTTAAATTAAGGCTAGTAGCTAACAGTTAGCTAGCTGTTTTATACATGAAACATTGCTAACAAATTGTATGTGCATGTGCTGAAGATAGTATATGTTCATGGTTGAACAGGCGCTGTGCGGGACTGAAAAGTACACTGTTCTGATTGATACTATTTTCTGCCATTTGAATGCAGGTATGTGATGTTTCATTACTATTTATGGTATTTTATTTGGTTTCATTAATGTACTGTTTAAGGTTAATATGCCCATGTTTGGGCTCAGTTACTTATTAATGCAATTGTTTTTATTTCATAAAGTAAATGTGTTACTTTACTTAAGTCACACGCACTTGCGCTCTTTCTGTTCGGATTCCGTGGGAGAAGGCGCTGTGGGGACTGAAAAGTACACTGTTCTGATTGATACTATTTTCTGCCATTTGAATGCAGGTGCATTAAAATCATCTGCACATCAGCTGTTGTTTGGCTTTTCTTGCCTCAAAAAGACACAACGCAGGATTAACTACGCTACACCCGGATGCTGAAAAGGTGTTTGACCAACTGGAGTGGCCTTACATTTTGACTGTACTTGAGGAATTTGGGTTTGGTAGTAAATTTGTGTCGTGGATTAAAACAATGTATGCTCAACCCTCTGCCTCTGTCCTCACAAACCAGGACAAGTCAGAGCCCTTCCTCCTGCATCGAGGAACCCGTCAGGGTTGCCCCCTTAGCCCTCTACTTTTCGTGGTTGCTATGGAACCCCTCGCCATTAGTATCAGGAAACATTCCCTAATCAAACCAATTCAGCTGGGAAACATTGACCATCACATTTCATTATATGCTGATGATGTTGTTGTTTTTGTATCACAGCCTGAGAAATCAGTACCAATTCTCCTAGACCTCATTCAATCATTTGGCGAGATTTCATGTTACACTATTAACTGGCAGAAGAGTGAATTTATGCCACTAGGTGTTAGACTCACTCCTGAATTCTTAGATAACCTCTTGTTTAAGATAACTGACAAACTGAAATATCTTGGAGTTATGCCTAAAGACCCTAAACAAATCTTCAAGTTGAACTTTTTAGAAAAAGTGGATAACCTTAGGTGTCATGAAATGGTGGTGGTGAGGCAGACGCTGGAGACCCAGGTAGATGAATGGTGAGTAATTTAATAACAAAATACTCCACAAAAACACAGTCAATAGACGTAGTCCGCGGCCAGGCAGCACGGCTGAGCGGAAACCAGGGCTCACGCCGGTAGCAACTGGTCATACAGGCGAAAACAAACGATGGCAGAAAATGACAAAATACGACAACGACAAACAATGACAAGGACCCGACCAGGAACAAAGGACACAGGAGGGACTAAATACACTGAGGGTAATCAGGAGAACAAGACACACCTGGGAACAATCAAGGGGAAGACAGGACAACGAGGAGAACTCAGGACACAGAAACTCAGAATTAAACACAGAAAAACACCGAACCTGACAGTACCCCCCCCTTAAAGGGCGGCTACCAGACGCCCAAAAACAAAATCCAAAACCCAAAAACCAGGGTGGGCGGAGGGGCGACGGAAGGAGGGCCAGAGTCCAGAAAACAAAAAAACTACCCACAAAAGGTGGGCGGAAACACAAGGAGGGGCCAAGAGTCCAAAACTAAACAGAAAGAGGGCAGAGGCGTCGAGGGGGTCTGGAGGGCGGCCTCGGCGCCCGCGGCAGACCCCACGGGGGAGGTCCGGAGGGCGTCCATGGTGCCGAGGGACACTAGGGGGCACAGGAGGAACACTAGGGGACACTGGAGGAAACTAGGGGGCACTGGAGGAACACTAGGGGGCACTGGAGGAACACTAGGGGGCACTGGAGGAACACTAGGGGGCACTGGAGGAACACTAGGGGGCACTGGAGGAACACTTGGGGATCTCGGGAGGAGCACTGGGGATCGGGAGGAGCACTGGGGATCTCGGGAGGAGCACTGGGGATCTCGAGGAGCACTGGGGATCTCGGGAGGAGCACTGGGATCTCGGGAGGAGCACTGGGGGACTCGGGAGGAGCACTGGGAGTCTCGGGAGGAGCACTGGGAGTCTCGGGAGGAGCACTGGGAGTCTCGGGAGGAGCACTGGGAGTCTCGGGAGGAGCACTGGGGATCTCGGAAGGAGCAGCGGCACAAGGAGCAGAGTCCACGGAGGCCGGAGCGGAATCCGGCGGAGCAGGAGCCGAAGCCGGAGCGGAATCCGGCGGAGCAGGAGCCGAAGCCGGAGCGGGGTCCGGCGGAGCAGGAACGGCAGCCGGAGCGGGGTCCGGCGGAGCAGGACGAGGAGCAGAGGCTGGAGCTGGGGCTGGGCTGGCGGAGCGGATGTCTGGCCTGGGAGGCAGAGGTTTAGCATCCCAGGCAGCAAAGGCTGTCCGGCGTATCTCCTCTGCCTCCCGCTGCAGCTCCACCAGCGCGGGGTGCGGGAGACGAGGAACCCAATAGTCCAGTAGCAGGCCCAGGCGTATCGCGAACCCTGGCCGTCTCAGGGCGAACGTGGACGTGCTCTTTGACTCCTCATACTCCTGGATAGTACGGAGTAGCTCCTCTAAACCCTCTGGGTCCATGCTGAATTCAGCTAGCCTCACCGTATTCTTGGTCGGGTCCTTCTGTCATGAAGTGGTGGTGGTGAGGCAGACGCTGGAGACCCAGGTAGATGAATGGTGAGTAATTTAATAACAAAATACTCCACAAAAACACAGTCAATAGACGTAGTCCGCGGCCAGGCAGCACGGCTGAGCGGAAACCAGGGCTCACGCCGGTAGCAACTGGTCATACAGGCGGAAAACAAACGACGGCAGAAAATGACAAAATACGACAACGACAAACAATGACAAGGACCCTACGAGGAACAAAGGACACAGGAGGGACTAAATACACTGAGGGTAATCAGGAGAACAAGACACACCTGGGAACAATCAAGGGAAGACAGGACAAGAGGAGAACTCAGGACACAGAAACTCAGAATTAAACACAGAAAAACACCGAACCTGACATTAGGAAGATATTGATAGATGGAGAACACTCCCACTCTCAATGATGGGCCGCATCAATGCTATTAAGATGGTGTCCTTGCCTAAATTTTATATCTTTTCCAGGGTCTGCCTATTTTCATAACGAAGGCCTTTTTTAAATCTCTGGACTCAATAATCTTGCCCTTTGTCTGGGGCTTTAAAGCTCATAGAATATCAAAACTCACTTACACAAACCGAGAAAGATGGGGGGGTTGGGATTGCCCTGCTTCCAGCACTACTATTGGGCAGCTAATGCAAGGAGCCTGATGTATTGGCAGGAAGATGATACTCAGGAACTTCCTGCAAACTCTCCCCCCTGGGTGGCTATTGAAAGATCTAGTGTTACAAATAGCTCTCTCTCGGCACTTCTTTTCTCGACGCCAACATCTCCAACAAATAATGGAATAAATAATATGGTTGTTTCAAATTGTTTGAAAATATGGAAACAAATTAAGATATACTGCAACCTACCAGAGACCTCAGTTCATGCCCCAATGTACCGTAACCATGCTTTTCCCCCATCGCTGTCGGATGTATCATTTAAAAATTGGAGACTAAAAGGCCTAATTACGCTGAAAAATTTGTATATTAACAAAAAGTTTGCCTCATTTGCAATGCTGAAGAGCTGTTTTTCTCTTCCGGATACGGATTTTTTTAGATACCTGCAAATTAGAAATTATGTTCGAACTAACATCCCAAATTTTGTATCTCTCCCGGAAGAAAATAAGATCTGTAAAATGTTGTAAAATACTGGTTGTAACACCCGGAAGTGTAAATGGTAATCAGTGCACTGTATCCAGTTATCTAGATAATTGTCTCGACCTGTTCGTATCTTAATTTATTTTACTTTTGGTTATTGTATGTTTTTATTTGTACTGTTTTGTTGGTAAGAGTATATCTCTCTCACATAGTAATCTGTTAAATGTGTGTGTGAAAACTCAATAAACATATATATATAAAAAAAAAATCTGTTTTTCACAACAAAAAGCTTGTATATAAAGAACAGCGCTCAGAAACAAAGCTGTGTAGACAGGAGGTCTCACTCAAACATAAATTGTAGGCTGATGCGTTTCTGGGTTGCCAGAAACTTCACTGCAGTTCAGTGCAGTAAAAATACTCCTATTAATACTTCCTTTTCAAAAAGTTGCTCATGTAAATGAAGCTGGTTGCCTCCATGTGTAACAACATGCTTCTTCACAGCGTGTTAAACAGCAACTTCCTGTTTGTATCAAATATCCTCTGGAATAAGACAATTACTTTTATTTATTTTAACATTTCAATAATAAATATTTGTCACTAATTCTATGTTTCTAGATGATTCATATATTAACCGGTTAAAGATCTTATTTGATTCACTGCTGAACCAGAACTTCAACTTTTTAAATGAAAATATAAATATTGTGTCCAAAGTCAGGCAGCTGGTGCAGATCAAAGGGTTCAAATTTAATATTTATAAAATAAAGACGTAGACTAAACCAAGTTCTTGAAATGGGGAACTTTTAAGGTGCAACACAAAGTATAATTATTTTAGTCTACATTTGAACTTAAATTACAACAATTTAATGAACTCAGAAATAAAACAGAAAAAAAAACAAACTGTACATCATCAGAACATCGTGAGCCGATTTTTAACCAGGGAAAGAGGCAGAACCTGATTTATGTTCAGAAATGTACAAAATTATTTTTTGCAATTTCAGTGAAAAACATCAAAACACAACTTTAAATAAAGTTGTATTTGGTACAACTTTATTTAAAATGTAAAGTTTCAGTTTTTAAATCTTAAACTTTGTGGTTCCCAGATGTGTCTTGAGTTGTCAGTGATCTGCATGTGGAGCAAATGACATCTGACTCAGATTCCTGGTCTGTTGGATCAATGGAAATATTTTGAGGAGTTTCTGATTGATGCTTCTGATCTGAATGAGTCTGTATTGTCTGAAATAAAGACACCACCTGTGTCTCTGACTGTTTTTATTGGAGCATCTTCTTCACAACCTGCAGCTGCGCCTTCACAGAAACACGAGTTTTCAATAAATCAGTAGAAAATACTAGCAGTAATGGATGGATGTTTGACTAAAAGCTCAGCTCTTCCTGTCAGATCTGCTGATGTTCCCCGGATCCTGCAGCTCCTCCGTTTGGAGCATCCTGGGATTTATCGGCAGAACCACAACAATACAAACTCGGTCCGTTTTCACAGAGACGACACCAAGACCGGAGAAAACGGACCTGGAAACGTGAAAAGCTGTTATTATCTATCTTATCCCAACAAGATGATTTTATCCCAGGAACGTTTTTCCAGAACCAACATCAGAAGCTTTTCTGACAGTAATTACTAACCTGAGCGAGTTTCCCCTCCACCTTTGAAACCTGATGTTATCTTTGTAAATATATTAATAAATGTTTCCAGAGGTCATGAAAGGTCAACCAGTCAAATCTGCTGTCAATCAACTCCACTACATTTATGCTGCTTTGGCTTCAAAGATTTCAATGAAAGTTTAAAGGTCAAAAGGTCAACCAGCTCCACCCACATCATCCAAATCTATCAAGATTGTTGTCAAACTTTTGTGCCGCTATCATTTTAAATATATTAATAAAAATGTAATCCAATTATTTCGCACCCATTTATATTAATGCATGGAAGATGGAGGAGCTGGTTGACCTTTCATGACCTCTGGAAACATGTATTTATATGTTTAAAATGATAGTGGCAAAACCAAAAAAAACCTACGACACAAACCAGAAAAACTGTTTGGTTTTGAAAATGTGAGCTTCCCCTGGTTGACCTCTGATGACCTCTGGAGACATTAACATCTTTTATATGATAGCTACACAAACCAGCACAAACATAACATTGACACCAATTTAGTTTGATTTGAGTGATGTGGGCTGGCTGGTTGACCTTTTGACCTTTAAACCTTTATTGACATATTCAAAGCAGCACAAATGAACATTTTTGCCTCCAGTTTGGTTGAAGCTTCTCAGGTTTTCCTGACTTCAGTTTTCCCCTGTTGGAGACTCGGCGTCGCAGTTTGTTTGAATCCGTTTACAGACGGATGGATGAATGAATGAATGGATGAACGAACGGCTGATAGGAATGCATGATGGAAGCCGTCACAGATGAAGTTCATGAGTTGGATCCCAGCCGAAGCGGCAGGCGCAGCTGGGTTCTGCTGATGGAGGAAACGTTTCTTCTTCCACACATTCAGACATTTGTGGAGGAGAATAAAACGGTTCGTTGATCCCGACTGAAGCTGCGTCAGATGGAAGCGGACTCAGTTCCCGTTCTGGTTCATCTGCAGATACTCGCTGTGGAGCTTCTCCTGAGCCTCAAACAGCTTCCGCAGCTTCTTGGCTTGGCCTTTGCTCAGCTCCTTTCCTTCAGCGTCATGAGTGGGAAAACCCTGAGGGGAGGAAAACGGGAAAGATGCCAAGTTTTCAAAACTGAAAACTGTTCAAAAACATGTTCAAATGGACCCAAAACGTTTTGGCTTCGTTTGGGAGGAGATTGAATGTCCCACTTACCGTCTCGTCAAACCTGGAATATTTGTCTGTTTCCAGGCGAAACATCTCACACGGAGGGACCTTCATTTGGCCAGTTTCGCCATCTGGAAGAGAGAGAGCAAAGTGATTATTGGGCGAACGAGTCGGCGAATCCAAGCGATTCAAAATGTCCGACGGACCTCCTGCTCCTGCTTCTTCCTGGCAGCTTCCTCCTTCTTCCGCTTCTTCTCCTCCTCCATCTGGGAACGAAGGAAAAGTTTCATCATCAGTTCAAACTGTTGATTGATGGAAGAACTGATTCATGCTTTCATTCTCACTCTGCTGCAGGTCTGGAACGATCTCCACCATTATTATGATAACCATCAACTGATTTAGTAATTGATTAATTGATAACTGGAGCATTAGAGGCTCAAAAGGCAGTTTCCTGAAAAACAGTCAGGCAGAAACTAAACCAAAACTATAAACAACTTTTAAAACTTTGTCTATAAATTAACCAACACTGATGAAGGCTTTAGCTTTCGCTGGTTCTGTAAAAAGAATCTCATGTTAACCACCTTTTACATTCAATTATTAATCAGTTGATCCAAAACTGAATCACCAGATTATCCCTAATCTGATCCAATGTTCAGCCCAGCAGAAACGTTTCATTTTTAGCTGCAGATTCATTATTTCCTGCAAATGATCACTAAATCAGTTATCATGGTTATTATCTGATCATTAAAAAGGAATTTGTTAGTTTATTTGCATTTTTTAATGTATTTCCAATATTACATTAAAAAGGTGTTTTTATGATTAATCATCTAATAACATAATAATTCATTCAAACCGTCTGACTGCAGATCAATCAATCTATTTAAAACAAGTTACTTATTAGTTACGACCCGGTAATAACTAGTTACATTAATTTTTTCTGTACATTTAGGAGTATTTTTTACAGCGCTGTGATTCTCTCTGCTCAGCTTTCGCTTTGCCTTATTTCCAGTCTTCTGTATCTGCAGCTGTCTGGACCGAATGACTTGGTGAGACTTTGAGTTTTTGCAGTGCAGATTATCGGCGCCATTCGATACACGAGACGGCGAACATGTAAAAAATTTATTGTTTTACAAACGTATCAGAGTTGATCAGTGAGCCTCACCTTCTTCTTCTCCTCTCGCTCCCTCAGTAACGTCTCCTTGTCCACCAGCTTCACCACGGTGGGCTGACCTGAAACACATTCTCAGTTTGACCCGAGCCGCTGCGGACTTCCTGTTGGACCCGTTTTTAAAAAGCTGCGTCACCTTCGTGGTCCTCCAGGCGGACGCCCAGCTCCGGCAGCGTGTCGTCCCGGACGGCGTCGCAGAGCCGCAGCAGCGCCGTCACTGGACGGGTCGGGAGAACAGAGTCAGTTCTGGAAGCCCGGACGGGATCCGGAACGTCGGGTTTCGGCCTCACCTTTCTGCTCCCGGGCGATTTTCCGGACGTCCTCTCTGAAGTCGGACAGAACCGCCAGGTAGGGCATCACCGTGCTCTCCAGCTGCAAAGATCGGACCAGAACCGGGTCACTGCACAGGTTTTTCCCAGCTGGGTTCTCCCAACAGATCAGCCGTTCACTCACATCCACAGCTTGTCCTCCGACTGGGAAACCGATGGGATCGGATCCGTCGATGGCTCCGAATATCTGGAGCAGAGCCAGAAGATTGTTGATGCACAAACAGCTTTTAAATCACAAATTAAATGAAGTATTTTAAAAAAAATTTAGTTATTTAAATGGATAATTTTAGTATAATTTATTTATTAGGTAAATTAATTTGAGTTTCTTTTTTAATCCCTTTTTTATTTCTGAAATATTAAGGTTTTAATTAATTACATTAATTAATGTAAACAGATGAATTTAATGGTTTTATTAATGTGAGTAATCAATTTAATAAAATAATTCAACCAATTACTTGACTTAATCCAATTAAATTACATAATTAATTTGTCACTTTATTCTTAGAAACGAGCTCATTGAACGTCCTTCCTGATTGGTTGACTCCCCGTCTTCCTCCTCCATCATCATCATCACCTTCATCATGGCGGTGAGGTAGGAGGCGATGCTCTCCAGCAGCAGGCGGTTGGGCCTCAGCTTGGCGCTCTTCCTGCTGGCGATGTAGCTGTTGCTGAGGCCGACCAGAAGCCTCATCTCCTCCATGGCGCTGCGAGTGTCCATGTTGTCACACAGCGCCAGGTGAACAGCCCACTTCCTGTCGTAGAAACTGGAACACACACAGGTGCGCTGTTGGTGTGTGTGGAGGCTGAAGCTGCTTCCTGTCCTCTGATGTCTCACCTGCTGTTAAGCTCCGCCTCCTCCGCCTCCCACTTCTCGTAGCGTCCGGTCAGGTCGCTCGGCGCCCGCAGGATGTCTTTGACGTTCAGGAAGAACTCCTGCAGGCGGGAAGAGAACCGGCAGCTTTAGACCCGAGCGAGGCGGCGGGGAGTCGCCCGAGGCGGCGGCGGCACCTACGTTCATGAACTTCTCGTACTGGACGGCCGACTCCATGGTGTTGGCCGAGTAATCCAGCGTGTCTTTCCAGGAATGCATGAGGAAGGCCAGGCGCAGCTGGCGCGCTGCGGGAGGAACGGCTCACGTCAGCAGGGGGCGCCTGCAGGCCGACGCTCGCCCAGCAACGCAGGCACACTCACCTGTGTTCTTCGCCAGGGAGTCCTTTATGGTGATGAAGTTTTTCAGAGACTTGGACATCTTGCAGCCGGCGATGGTCAGGTGGCCGGTGTGCAGGAAGTAACGGACCCAACAGTCGTTCTGGAAGAACGCCTGAAGAAAAAACAGCTGGGCTCAAACAGAACCGTCAAACAGAACCGCCAAACAGAACCGCCAAACAGAACCGCCATGATGAGAGATCAGATTAATCTGAATGATTGTCTCATGGCGGCGTATTTGGCCCACTGTAGATAGAAAACAATCAGAAATCAATTCTGACAAAAATTTCAAAAACATTTCTGAGTTTCAAAAGTAAAAACAAATTCACTGTTGATGATTTTATGAGTTGAAAAAGTTGAAAATGTTTTAACTTTTCAAAATTTCCATGTTTTTTACCTGAAAATATCCAAGATTAATCTCAAAATTTCTGAGTTGTTTTGGCAGAAATTGAGTTCTGTGAAAATTCATTCTAGTAATTAAAGAAATAAATTTAGCCTGACATATTTTGCAGCTGTAAAACATGCTTTAAGACAAGATGGCCGCCCTGACGTCGCTCTCATTTATGGAAATACAATGAGCACAAAATGTTAAAAAAGTAAAATTTTCCAAAATTTAAATCTTCAGAAATAAAAATTTGATTAATTGATAAAATTGATTTATCGTCCCAACCCCACCAACAGAGTTGGTGTCAGGTTTGGCTGTTTGGAAGCAAAACATAAGCAAGAGAGTGACAGGAAGTGACAGGAAGTGACCTCGGACTGGGCCAGCTCGTTGTCATGATGGGGGAAGCGCAGGTCGAAGCCTCCTCCGTGGATGTCCATGGACTCTCCCAGGATGGAGCCGGCCATGGCTGAACACTCGATGTGCCACCCGGGCCGACCCTGCCGCCGCCGCCGCCACAGGAGGACACAGACTCTCAGTTATTAAAGCGTGGAACATGAGAATCAGGAGGAAAATGGCGGCAGCCGCTCACCTTCCCCCATGGAGAGTCCCAGGACGGCTCGCCGGGCTTCGAGGCTTTCCACAGAGCGAAGTCGTTCTGGGATTTCTTCTCACTCAGTCTGTCTGCTGAGATGCTCAGATCACCTGCAGAGAAGATCGGGACGAAAATGAGGTTCGACGCCTCCTGGCGTTAGCTCCAGGTAAGACGCCTCCTGGCGTTAGCTCCAGGTAAGACGCCTCCTGGTGTTAGCTCCAGGTAAGACGCCTCCTGGTGTTAGCTCCAGGTAAGACGCCTCCTGGTGTTAGCTCCAGGTAAGACGCCTCCTGGCGTTAGCTCCAGGTAAGACGCCTCCTGGCGTTAGCTCCAGGTAAGACGCCTCCTGGTGTTAGCTCCAGGTAAGACGCCTCCTGGCGTTAGCTCCAGGTAAGACGCCTCCTGGTGTTAGCTCCAGGGTAAGACGTCTCCTGGTGTTAGCTCCAGGTAAGACGTCTCCTGGTGTTAGCTCCAGGTAAGACGCCTCCTGCCGTACCTTCTCCTTCCTGCAGTGCCTTCTGGTCTCCCACAGCCTCTGGGACCAGCTTGGCGTACGAATGTTGTGGACTGGAATCAAACCTCTGGGTATCGAAGTAGACGGACCCGTTGGACTCGTACTGCAGACATCCCAGAACCAAACGGATCAGAGGCAGCGGCTGCTGGAGAACCCTTCAGATGGTACTGTCCTCACCCGTAACCATTGGAGACGATTTTCCTCACAAACTCCACGATCTCCGGGACGTACTCACTGACTCGGGTCAGAACGTCGGCAGGCAGAACCTGGGGGGCGTGGAGAGAGAGATGAAGCTCTCGCTCAGCTGATCGGGCGGAGGGGGCGGAGCCTGCAGCTTACGTTCAGGGCCTCCATGTCTCTGTGGAACTCCCCCTCCCAGAACTTCGGCAGGACGGAGAAGATGGAGTTCTCTGTGACTTCACTTCCAAACTGCCTGTCCAGCCAGTCGGACAGCAAGTCCTTCGAGTTCTCCAGCAAAACCTGGGAAAATAATTAACACCAAACTCTGTTACAGAGGAACTGGAACAGCAGCAGGATGAGGAGTTCTGCAGCGTTTCGGTCCGCCTGACCTCAGCCAGAGGCTGCAGCACGTCAGCTGCTGCGTTGCTCTCCGTCGCCCCTGCAGGGGCAGCAGAGCGGCGGCGACGGCGGCATCCAGACGCTCCAACATCTGCTTCTTATCCGGGTCCGTGGTGGAGGCCAGCTGCTCCCGGAACAGCTGCAGGAAGATGGAGGAGGAAACTGATCGCGACCGGACCGGACCGCCATGTCGTTGCTGATCCGATCTCGACCGGCGCATCGGATCCGATCTCTGACTCACCACTCGTGCGTTCAGGACATCCTGCAGGATCTGAGCCGCCTGCGGCCGCTTCTCCCTGTACCGCTCCAGGAGGAAGTTCTGCCGAGCCCGTTTGATGATCTGAACCAGGAAGAGAACCAGATGCCTGGATTATCTGACTGCTACATTTTGTTTGTTAGACACCCGAAAATCAAAACTGCATGAAGCTCATAATTCTGCATTGTTAAAAATAATTGGTTGGTTGAAAATCCAGAACATTTCCAGAAACTTTCAAAGATTTAATTTGCTGCAGAAACAACTCATTTAATTTGGCTTATTGAGCTGCAACAGTGCAGAACATCACCACGTTTTTACACATTGTTTATTGTTTTTCACTTTGCTGTTAAGAAAAAATGACTGATGAGACGTTCCAGTTTACCTGCAGCATGTAGGACCGTTTCAAACCTTCAGAACCTTCAGAACCTTCCAGAACCGCTGGATTCTCACCTTGTCGTCGATGTCTGTGATGTTCATGCAGTAGAGGACGTCATACTTAAAGTAATCCCTCAGGATCCGCCGCAGGATGTCGAAGGAGATGTAGGACCTGCAACAGAGGCGGAGCGGCTGGTCAGGACGGAGAGGTTCTGGCCTGGTTCTGGGTTTCTGGTTCTGACCCGGTTACCTGGCATGTCCCATGTGTGAGGCGTCATAAACGGTGGGGCCGCAGCAGTACCATGTCACCTTGTTGCCCTTCTGGGGAACAAACGGCTCCTGGAACAACGAGACGGCGATTAAACAGAACCGGCTGAGGCTGCGGTGTACTGCAGGGCTCAGCGATCGGACCAGCCTGGTTTCTGCTCTATATGAGGTTTCCTACAGTAAAACTTCACAGCTTTGCAGGTGAGTTTTAGATTTATTGACCTTTAGCAGCAGACAGACTAATTCAAGTGTTGCTGTGTTAAACAGTTTGGCACCCTGAGCTCCCCCCAGCGCCGCCTCTGCTCCTTATTGTTTAGTTCTAACATGTGAATTGGTCTATAGATCATATTCTGCCTGATCAGGTGAACATGCAGGCGTTTTAGCACCTTAAAGTGCAGCAGCAGCTGCTGGGTTCTGCAGCAGCTGCTGGGTTCTGCAGCAGCTGCTGGGTTCTGCAGCAGCTGCTGGGTTCTGCAGCCCAGAGTTGCCGGTTCTATGCCGTACCTTGGTTCTGGTCAGGCTGTTGTAGAGCCGCAGCTGAGGAACTTCTGTTCCCGCCGGTGGCGACCATGGAGGCTGGACCCGTTTCCCCTTCACTGGAATGAAACCAGAAACTGGTGACATTCACACCAAGGAGACAAACATGACAAAACTTCAGCTTGTTTTTACTCAAGTGAAAATAAAATCTCACCGTCCCAGAAATGACTGAAGAGCAAAAAAGTGACTTGAGTTGTGAATAACTGATCAAAACATCATTTAATATATAAATATGGGCATAATTAGAGACCGAAATATAAAGTTATATGGAAATGTTGGCATTTTAAAGACCAAAAGGAAAATAATTCAGATGAATGTCATAAATATAAATAAATTTCTTTGAATATGAAATTTAACAAAAACTAACAAGAGCAGAAATACATCATGATAAAATTACTAATGCAGAAGAAATTTACTTGTAGCAAAATCCTCCTAAATGTCCTTTTTTTTCTTTAAGTTACTCAAATATAACTCAGGAATATAAATCTGGTTTCTCGTGTTAAAAAGCAGAAAATATTCTAAAGATTATAAAAAAGGTTGATTCCTGTTTCATCCAAATATTTAACTTCAAAAAGATTTTATTGTTTCAGTTTAAAGACATTTAGATGAAATATCTGCAAAACGGGAAGATGAAAGTTTTGACAGCAAAATTAAAACTTTCAGGAAGATTCAGGAAGTTTTGGAAAAATAAATAGATTTTTTATTGAATAGATTATTGGTGACAATCTGTTCAATCTAATTCTACACCTTGAATTTTCTAAATGCACTTTTCTGAACCATTTTGAAGGTTTGTTCTAGTTTATTTATCAGTTTCTTTGTTATTATTTTATATTGGCTGTTATTCTCCAAACTGCCTGAAAAGATTAAAGTTGTTTCGATACATTTACCAAAAGGTGGAGCTGTTGGTGTGTTTCAGTGAGCTGGTGCAGAGATGCAGGGACAGGAACCACTGGGTAACGGTGCCATGGTGATTTTTACATTTTCTGATTGGCTATGCCTTGAATTGTTCTTAATACAAATTATTCTATCATTCATAGAGACATTCTACTGATGCATTAAAGATTTATTTATTATTAGAGATTTTCACAGCAGCTGCTGAAGCTTTGTAAACAGAAAAAGCAGAAAAAGCTGAAAGAAAAGTTTCCGGAAAGGACGGATGATCTGGTAGAACAACATGCAGTGAGAGGACAAACAGAGGCAGCAGCTGTGATGTTTCTGGGGCTGCAGGTGTTCCTGACCCTGAGCTGTTTGAGCAGCGATAAGCCGCTGCGCCGCAGAGCGCCACCCACAGGCCAAAGCTCTAGCTGAAACACTCCAGAGGAACTGTGGGTTCATGGTTCTCTGAAGAAACCTGCTTCACGTCAACTGTCTACTCACTGCTGCCGTCTGCACTCAGGTCCTGCTGCAGGGCGGAAATGTGTCTGTACCAGCGCAGAGCGTGGACGTGCTGCGGGGCGGGGGGCGGGGGAGGAGCCTAAAGGCTCTCAGGTCGGCCTGGGAGGGGCCGAAGCCCGCCAGGTAGCTGCGTGAGCTCAGGTAGTCGTTGAGGGCCGCCGTCAGCGCGGCCTCCTCGTTAATCTGCAGCAAGGAGCCAAACTCAAAGGCTGCAGAAACAAGAGGGCAGACGTTAGCAGCCGAGCAGCTGCCACTGTCCTCATCCTCTGGAGAGAAAAAAATCAGAGCAAAACCTCTGATCAAATCCTCATTTCCTCACAGAAAACCATCCAGCAAGCAGCTAAAGTCATCCTGATCAATGCTTTTCAGGACTTTAGAGAGATTTACTGCAGAAAATGTAGAAAATACGGGGCAAATCATCTTCATGAGGGAACGACATTCGTCTGGCGATATTTTCCATAAAAGAGGAGAATTAAAACCTGAAATATGACCTGAGTGGAAAACCGGTTTAAGACCTGGGTTTAACTACTGCAAACCATCTGCTGATTCCCAAACATAACCAGGATCAAATAAAGGAGCTAATCAGAAAACTCACAAAACAAAAAGATGATGCATTCACAAAGAAAACAGGAAAGAGAAATTCAAGACAGGAAAAGGAGCAGATGAGGATTCAACACCAGAACAAAATGAAAGAGAAACCATGCATGAAGATGAAGGATGAAAATGGGGAAAAAATATTTCACATCATGCAGATTGCAGAATATAATATATTTAAAGGATGAAACAAACCTTTTGATATATATAATATGACATACAGGGTATGTTTTATTAATTGATCTCATGATTAATGTCAGGTAAATTAAAAAGGAAAGCTGTGAACATAATAAATAAAAACATATTCATATGCATGAGCTTCAGTTTAAATGCCCAATTCATTTAAATGATTTCTGTCAGAATAACATGATAGATTTTGGTTTTAAGAAACACTTTATTTAGTTTAATAATTATGCCGAACTGAACATATTCAGATATTGCTAAATTATATTTCCTTTATTCATTTCTTTGTTTTACAAAACATAAACACTGAAATAAAAAGTCTTGAATGATCGTTTCTTAAACAGAGTTCCGCTGATTTAGCCGAGCCGCTCGCTAACAGAGCTAACAGAGGCTAATTTAGCCTGACAGCCCCTGAAACATTAAACCGGCCTGCCTCTGCTTCCTACCGGCCTCGTGTCTGAGGAAACAGCGGTGATAATAACAGGTAATAGGCGGTAAAAACTGTACCTGTCTCCGGTGAGCTCGACATGGCCACAGGTCTCAATGAGATGCTGATGCAACAATAACCGGACCGGAAGCAGAAAAGGAATCAATGTGTCAGAACACCGGCAGCGGGGGACACTAATGACTGGCGGACTCACCAACACATGTGTCGCAACAGGTGTTTTCAGGATAAAATATTTTTTAGTAATTTTTAAAAAGTTCAGTAATTTATTCAAACAGTGCAACATAATTAATGAATTGACAAATTAAAGACAGTGACGCATTCATATGTCTATTTCTGATTATTCTGGCTAACAGATAATAGAAAATCATATATAATCGTATTTTATTTTATTATACGTATCACAACATGCAATATATGTACAGTTGTTCCACTTTATATGAGAATTTTTGCATTTTGGATGCTTTCCAATGTTTGATTTCTCCTTCTTGCAGAGATCTTTAATTAAAAAAAAACCTCAAAGGCTGTAAAGTGAGTATTTTGGTTTTTGGAACTAGTCCATCATCTAGGTTCAGCTTTTTTAAAAATTATTTTTAATACCGGATGCCAGTTTGTCTTTTCCACCTTTACCTTCCACTCAGCTTTTTAGTATGTCTACATGCAGGCCTGAGTCACTATCACCACAATTCTGCCATGTCACGTATAAAACATGCTGAGTTTCTGTGTCAAAAATAACTTTTAATTGTCTTATGTTGTATTTAGATTTTTTTAAATGCTAGTTTTGTGTTTTCATCGATGAGAACTGCTTGAAGTGAAAAATTACTGAGGGAATCTGTTTAAAATGAAATTTTGAACCCATATGCGCAGAAAACACGGAAACTCCACAAGGACGAAGCGGTCAGAAAAAGAAGCGGTATCGGACTGCATCCGCCAGAGGGCAGCACAGCCACGTCTTGAAGGGGAAGAAGAAGACTGAAAAGACGCGGAAGTTTGTTTGTTTTTGTAAAATCTGATGTGAAAGTGCAGAAAACTGAGGTTGAATGTGAACCGGTCGGCTGAAAAGGGAATTATTGTTTTAGTTTGAGTTGAAATGTCGAACTTTAAGGAATCAATCGATGCTTTAAGTCGCGTTTATGAGCGATATACGGAGTTTGTTCGGAAGAATCCTGCAGCCACCGCTCAGCTGGAGAACACGGTCCGAACCTTGTCCTACCTGATCGCAGGTGAGTCCAGATCCATGAAGCATCCGCACCCCGAACATGCAGCTGCATGAAGCACCCGCAGCTCCATGAAGCATCCGCAGCTCCATGAACATCACACAGTAGCAAAGGACTGTACAGAGGAATGAAAATTATAAATGGTTTCTCATTTGTAAATGGTCTTTGTTTGATGCCGCTGAATATTAATTATCAGTGGCAGATTTATTATAATGATAATGAGATTATTTCACCGTCCATCATCTCTGACATGGGGATATTTAGTTGACATCCATAAAGAAGATTTAACAAAAATACATTTTAAATAAAGCAACAACTTTGTAAAGTTGAACTAATAAAAGCATTAAACCATCATTAAGATGCTTATTTAAATTTAGAGGACGCATTTGCTGGTGAGCAGGAAGAAGATTCCCAAAAAAGGGCAAAATGAGTTTTGAGGAACTTTGCAGACTCCAAGCAAACTGCTGAACATCACCTGAAGGCACCATCACTAATGTGAAGCATGGTGGTGACAGCATCATGCTGTGGGAAGCTGGACGGCTCTAAACCAGAACAATCCTGTAAGAAAACCCACAGAAGAACCAAAACCGGGGTCAAGGTTCAGCTTCCAGCAGGACTAGCAGCCTGAGGTATTATGGGATGTCTCGGATCAAAGCGGAGTCTCATCACGGCCAGAGAAAACCGGAAGAATTCAGGCTGAGGAGGGAACAGACATGTTGGTTCAGGACAATCGTCGGTTCTTCTCTGTCTCTCGGCTCCGTGGGAAAAAGTTTCATGTCTGCAGGAAGTAAAATGTTGCTGCTTTCATTTCAGGGCGCTTCGCTGACTCTCATGAGATTTCTGAGCTTGGTGAGTAAAGTTGTGCTGCAGCCATCTCTGACACACCAACACCTCAGGGGACCGCTCTGACCTCTGACCTCAAACGGGCACTTCATTCATTTCTTCTGACTGGAATCACATGTATCCGCCGCTGCTTGTTTTCCACAAGCATTTTCCAAATTTGCTCCTTAAACTGGATTTTAATTTGTGGAAAACAAATTGAACCTGAAGAAGATGATTCAAATGTTATTTTTCTTCTTCTGTTTGAATTCTGAACCAATCATAAACCTTGTTTACGTCAGACTCAGATTTCTGTAAGATGAATTCGCCCCTGATTGGTCCGGACAGTTTTTCTCTACAATCTTTGCTTCCTGTCGTATTTCAGTCTATTCTGCCTCCAACCTGCTGGTCCTGTTCAACGACAGCATCCTGCGGAAAGGCCTGCGATGCGCCTTCTCGGCGGTGAGCTCGGCTGTAATTCATCTTCCTGCAGAGTTTCATCACTTCCTGACATTCAGGCCATTAAGATGCAACTTCTGCTGCTGCCTGTCCAGCCTCTGTCCCAGCAGAGACTCCTCACCTGGCTGTCGGTCCTGGAGTACGTGGAGGTTTTCCTGGAGATGGGAGCCGGGAAGCTGTGGGGGGAGGCGGGCCGCTGGCTGGTCATCACACTCATTCAGATTTTCAAGTAAAACTTCTTTATTTCCCTATCAGCATTAAAACTATGAAAATGTTGAAAAGATTCCTGTAAATTTTACTGTAATCAGGAGGCAGGAAGTTTATAAAGATGACGAAAAATTGGTATTTTTAATTAAAAAATAAAACTATAGTAAAAATTCTAAATGAAAATAAAAACAGAATCTGTTAATGAAATGACATTACGGAGCCTGAGGGGCCGATGATGATCTATTATGTAAACAGTCACTAATGTCAATTTAAAATTTCAAATATATACAACTTTAAACTGTTTATTATTATTATCTTTTAGTGCAAAAACCTGAAAATCAGTTTATTCACTGTGTTTTTATGTCTAACAGCTTTTTAAATCATTCAGACCAAAACAAAAGAGACTCAGTAGATAATTTTATTAACTGAGAAAAAGTCCAAATAGTTTGGATGTTTTTTTTCTTTCCTACCAAAAGTTTCTGTTTTTATCGTATGTTTGTGGTTCATTTTGATCCTAGAGAAAAAGACATAAAACTTCAGAAATTAGAAAATAACATTCATGGAAAAACCTCACATGACTTCATATAACAGCAGAAAGTAGAAAAAAGATTCACCGTTGATCCATTACTGAGACGAAACGCAGAAGAAAACAGAATCGTTCATTCATGAGGCCTCTGCAGGAAACAAGCTTTTCCCTATAAAAACAAATCTAATAAATAATAAAATGGTACTAAAAATAAGAAAAATAAAATTGCCATTTTTGCATAAAACTTTGTAAAATAATAAACAAATTGAAATTAATTTAATAAAAATAAGTTGGGCTTTTTAAAATAAAAAATACAATAAGTAAAACAAAATAATAAAATTATTTTTTTATACAAGAAAATCAAATAGTAATAAATAAGTAAAAGATCATTTGCATTTTTTTAAATATAAAATAATGAAAATAAATAAAGATAATGGGCATTTTCTATATAAAAATAAAATACTAATAAATAAATAAAACTTAAGAAAGAATGTTGTCATGTTGCTCCTAAAGCTGCAGTACTTCTGTTCCAGAGCTGCTTTTCGTCTCGTTCTTCTCCTGCTGTACAAATCCGGCCTGCAGACTTCACCTCCCATAATCCCCCTGGACAGAGGGTCCGAATACGTCTCTGAAGGTCAGATTCATTTACATTTTTATAACTGCTTATTTAAAACCAGCAAAGATTCTGTGGTTCTGTGAGTTTTTATCCTTTGTTGTTTTGTAATCATTTTGAAATGAGCAGGACTGAGAGCACAGCCCAGAGGGACTCCTGCAGAGTAAATGTTGTCTGAACCAGGTGTTTTCCTCACAGACGACCTCAACGACCAGGATGATGCCTGCTTTGTGGGTCAAAGGTCAGGCCGTGTGATCAGACCTTTGGGCAGCGGTGAGAAACTTTTAACCAATAAAATCCAATAAAAACGCCGTAAAGATAAAAATGATCCCCATGTTGGGATCTTTAGGTTTCCTGTTTTCCGCGTCTTCTCTGTGATTTTTTTATTTTCTGCCACTTTGTTTAGTTGTTTTTCATCCCATAATAGTTCAGTACAACCTTAGCTGGTTGCTTCTGTAACTACAGAATAAGATGAAAAGTAATCTGGAAAAGTTTCCTGGTTGTCATATTATTATTAACCAATAAATTTTAATTATTAACCAAACTCCCCAGAAAAGGAGGGAATCACCATGGAAACCAGCAGTGTGTCTTTCTCATAATTCGGGTTCAGGTTTAAATGTGTCACAACAGGAATCAGCCGTTTCAGACTAAAGGAAAGTTTCAGCACAGATTTCAGTGACATGTGAAATGTGCCATGTTGTAGCTCCGCCCTGCAGAGCCGGCTGTGGGGCGCGGCGGCGAGGAAGAGGAGGAGCAGCTGAAGGAGAGCCGCCCGCCGACACAGCTCAGCTTCCAGGAGACGCTGGCCGAGTCGGTTTACATCAGCGGCCGCTGGTTCACCGTATCCTTCACCGACTGAAAATAGATCCCGTTTGAGGCTGCACCGCTCCACTGCACCACTAGAGGGAGCTGAACGGTTCAGCTGGTTCCAGCTGAAGTTTATGTGAATCAGTTATGGAGAAGGATCCTCCATGTCTGTCATCCTTCCACCAGATTTTACCACCTGAATTATTATTATCATTCAGTCAGAAGTAGCTGCTGTTTTCCTTGAGTTTTCCGGATGACAGTTCTGTGTCTCGGAGTTTGTGGGAAGCGGTCGTGGAAGCCGTGGCTCGTCTCTGCTGCCCTGGAGCTTTCCAGGTAAACAAACTGCTCCAATAACTTCCTCCTGGCTAACGCTAGTCTAGAGGATAGTCCTGGATGCTGCTGTTTATTTAATGTTTCTCTTAATTCATATTTTTAGGCTTTTTGTTCTTATTTCTTCATGTGGATTTGATCAAATCTTTCAGAAAACAGGATTTCATCTTCAATAAGGCGAAAAACAGAAAAATTAAATGAGATAATTGTTTTGTTTTTTGTTTAAATATTTTTATCGGTAAATCAAAGCTCAAACTGATTTATCCTGAGATAAATCCTCAGCTCTGCATCAGCTGAGGCCATAAAGTTTGAAGACAAAAATTAAATAAACAGGAATCTGGGTTAAAGCAATTTGCAACTAAACTGAACAAAGGACTGGAAAAAATACAGTAAAAAAATTCCAAACTACTTTTCATAACATTTTTTTAAACATACATTTTGGGCCTGATTTAGTTCCGTAGCAGTGAGTTTGCCTCCCTGCAGGATGGCAGAGTGACTCACCCTCCTGTGGTTTCTGCAGCTTCGCCGTCCTCAGCGACGCCAAGCTGGAGAACCGATGGGAGAAAGCCGAGATGAGGAGGCGGGCCTTCCTGTTGTGCTACTACCTGCTGCGCTCGCCGTTCTACGACAAGTTCTCCGAGTGAGTCAAACGTCCAGGCG
Organism: Poeciliopsis prolifica; assembly: GCF_027474105.1. Lineage (NCBI taxonomy): Eukaryota > Metazoa > Chordata > Actinopteri > Cyprinodontiformes > Poeciliidae > Poeciliopsis > Poeciliopsis prolifica. The sequence goes on from NW_026562448.1 coordinate 1,194,266, forward strand.
AGCTGTGGACCCGACTAGATTAGTGAAAATCAACACTGCAGTTAAAAAAAGTGCTGAGATGCAAAGAAAATCCACAATTCAGTTTATCATAAAATAATTTTTCCTCAGTGAAGTGAAAATCTGGTTGGTTTGTCTGCAGGGAGAAGATTGTTTTCCTGCTCAGACTTCTGGCGGATCACGTTCCGGGAATCGGACTCGTTGCGCGTAAGTACCGCAGTCGGGTCACGAAGACACTTCAGCGTTTTCCATCGAAGTGACTAAAAGTGGGAGGACGAGGGTCAGACTGAGGATGTTTGGTTGAAATGACAAAAGTCATAAAATTAGAAGAATAAAGACTCAATAGTCAGAAGGAAGTTTTAAATTGACTCTTCAAACTGGTTTTGATGAGTGAAGCTTGTCGGGTCATTGGATCGTTTCAGTTCTGCTGCTAAAGGATGAATCGTGGTTAAACTTTCGCCAAACATTCTTTTTATTATTCTTTGCACTGGGGATAAAATGACTACTTTCTACCAATATTACAACTTTAATCTGGTAACATTATGAGTTTATTCTCATATTACAAACTTTCGTCTTTGTCCTGTAAGTTTATTCTCGTATTTGTTGGCTGAGCATGTTGGACAGGATGCTGTGGTGACACCAGATGGATCCTGGTGCTTCCTGGTTTCTGCTCTTTGGGTCGTTTTGCTGCAGACGTCTGAACTGGTCTCTGCGTGTTTTCAGGCCCTCTGATGGAATACCTCCCCACCTGGCAGAAGATCTACTTCTACAACTGGGGATAAACGTCCGTGGATCCGACTGGAAGCCGGACGAACATTCCCACTGGAAATGGAAACATTGAATTTCAGGCTTTGCTCAGACTGAAGTTGTTTCTGATCCGGTTTGGCGGACAGCGGAGCGATCGGGCATGCGGCCTGTGATTTACCCTGCGTCGCCACGGCGGCGGTGTCGGGACCACAGGGATTTGCCCCGCCCTGCAGGCGGGAGAGCGGCGACGCGTCCCCAGACCCGCTGCTCCTCCTCCAATCATTCAAAACTAATGCGAATCATTTCCCTGCAGAAATAAAATGACGGCGGCAGTGAAGAGAAACGAGAAACTCTGAGGGTTTTCCATCTTTATTTATACGGTTCTTTTTGTCGCCTACAAATAAATATCTTGATCCTTTCAGTCCATGTGATTGGATTCTATCGGGGCAAAAAAACATGACAAACAACTGCTGAACGTCGAGTCTGCCCAGAACCCGGCGGCCCGGTTCAGCGACCCGGTTCAGCGACCCGGTCCGGGTTCTGAAACAGAAACAATCTGAGTGGTTTTAAATTTAAAACTGTAAAAACTGAATCCGAGGTCATTTCTAGCAGACTTGAGGCTCAGACAGTCGGGCTGCATAGTCAGATCCTCCATCCATGAGCTGTGACCTCTGACCCTGCTGGGCCAACCCGGTTTGCATCAAGGCTGTTGAACTGTCAGCAGAGGGCAGAGATGCTATATGGAGCTACATAAGGGCCATAAATCTTGCTTAAAGAAAAATAATTTAAAAACTGGAACAAAAATATTTAACTGATTATTTTTAACTGTGAAAAACATTTAATATAAAATGTTACTGAAAAAAAAAATAGATTTGGAAACTAGAAGATAAATACTGGGAAAAATATTTAAAACAAAATTTATATCAACCAAAAATAATTAAAACAGACTTTAAACAAAAAATTTTATTTTGAAACAGATGGAAGTTAAACATTTCTCATGAAGTTTTTTTTTTTAAACAAACTTTCTGGCCCTGATTTGTCTCCGTACCGCCCGGCCGTCAGCTCAGGACTGATCTGAAATCAGTGCTTCTCAGGGAAAAAAAACCAAACTCAACTGAAAGTCAGCAGCTTTTAAACATGATGGATTTATGAAGAAAACATGACGCCTTGTTTTTAATATCACAATAAAACAAAAACTTTAAATGTTATGAATCAAAATCACATTAATTTCTGGATAAAGAAAATAAAGATTTAAGTCCTCAAGTTGAAAATCTACGACCAGCAGGCTGTGGACAGAAACAACGGCTGTTTTAGAAAAGATTCGATACTTTCTGATGGTTTATGAAAATAAAAGTCACGATTCTGCTAATGAGGGAAGAAATACTGTCTCTAGTGGAGGACAGGACAGGGGACGCCGTCTTTCCCATGCAAGCCTTCCCGCGTCTCGCCCGTCTCCTCGCTCCGTTTGGAGCGATGCCAGTCGGTTCTGCCGGCGCCGCTCAGTACGACCCGTAGCGGTCCTGGGAGACAACGCCAGTCTCAGTGAGGTGAAGAAGAAGAACGGCGGCGGAGACGCTAGCGAAACACCGCATGACTCACCTGGATGGTGTTCATCACCCCGTTGGCGAGGACGGCCATCTTCCCCGCCACCGTTTTCACCCCCTGCTTGAACTGGGCCATGTCCGGGCCGGAGGGAAGAACGCTGTCTAAACCCGAAACCCGGCCTGCGGGAGGAAGCACAGCGCTGAGTCCGCCGCTGAAAGTAGTCCGTTAGCCACCCGACCGGACTGATTGGAGCGGCGACGATTTCTGCGACTACAACTGGAACTGATAGAGGTTCAAATGCATCGAGCTAAAGGCATTCAGTTCCAGAATCAGAAGAACTGTTCTTTCTGCAGACAACCAACCAAAAATGAATCACATCAACAGGTCCTATCAAAACACAGGAAGCTAGCATTAACGCAGCGGCGCCGGTCGGGCCGCCCGGTCCAGAACGAGGCGGCGCCGGTCGGGCCGCCCGCTCCAGAACGCGGCGGCGCCGGTCGGGCCGCCCGGTCCAGAACGAGGCGGCGCCGGTCGGGCCGCCCGGTCCAGAACGCGGCGGCGCCGGTCTGGCCGCCTACTCCTGAACAGCGTGGGGATGATCCCCGGGTCTCACCTCTGCTGTCGCTGCCGTCTCCGAACAGATCGGCGGAGCTGATGGAGCTGCTGCCCGACAGACTCTCCAGCTTCGTCTTTGCCTCGTACTGACAGGAAGAACACAGTCAGCTGACGGGTTCTGCTTGGTCAAAGCGGGTCCGGCCCAAACGGCCGCTCACCTCGGCGTTGCTCTCCCGACCGAAGAACATGTCGGAGGAGATGGCCTTGGCGTTGGCGAACTTCTGCCTGGCCTCGCTGGACTCCGACCCGGCGGACGACGCCTCGGCTTTCCTCCGGCTGGGGAGCCTGAACCCAGAAGGAGAAGCGGCATCAGAACCGGAGCCGATCCGGAGAGTCAGGCCGCGTGAGGCTGAGCGGATACCTCTCTCCGATCGGCTGGATGCTGGAGATGGTGACTTCCTCCTTGGGTTCGTCCTTCTCCAGAGCCCAGGCGGCGGTGAACGAGCCGCCGTCGGCGTCCCACCGCGAGCCGAAGCCGTCTCCCACCGTGAACGGGTTGTCCTTATACCTGGACAGCAGAACGGGTCAGAACACGCTGCTCAGCCGGTTCTGATTAGGAATACACCAATCCAATATCAATATCTGATATTGATTTGGGGATTGATTTGGGGATTGATTCCCCAAATCTATTCCAGATCGACATGAGCTGCGGGTGTATATGTGTGTGTGTGTGTGTGTGTATATGTGTGTGTGTGTGTATGTGTGTGTATGTGTATTTGTGTGTGTGTGTATATATGTGTGTGTGTATATGTGTGTATGTGTGTGTGTGTATTTGTGTGTATGTGTATTTGTGTGTGTGTGTATATGTGTGTGTGTGTATATGTGTGTATGTGTGTGTGTGTATATGTGTGTGTGTGTATATGTGTGTATGTGTGTGTGTGTATGTGTGTGTATGTGTATTTGTGTGTGTGTGTATATGTGTGTATGTGTGTGTGTGTATTTGTGTGTGTGTATATGTGTGTGTGTGTATATGTGTGTGTGTGTATATGTGTGTGTGTATATATGTGTGTGTGTATATATGTGTGTGTGTATATGTGTGTGTATATGTGTGTGTGTGTATATGTGTGTGTGTGTATTTGTGTGTGTATATGTGTGTGTGTGTATATGTGTGTGTGTGTATTTGTGTGTGTGTATATGTGTGTGTGTGTATATGTGTGTGTGTCATACTTTGGCGGTCCGGAGGTGAATCCCGGCTCGTCAAACAGGTCCAGTTTGGAGCGGGACGATGTCTTGGCTCCCGCCGGCGTCTCCTGCTCGATCACCTGCATCTCTGACATCACGGAGTGAGACACGACGCTGCGACAGGAAACCAGAGTCACGTTTAAGTCCAGAACACCGGCACGGAGCTGAGCAGAACCCGGACCGGACCGGTTACCTGCGGCCGCCGAAGCCCATCCCCAGCCGCTCCGCCTGCTCCCTCTTCTTCCCCTCCAGGTTCTGCAGCTTCTTCTCCTCCATCTTCCTGTCGATCTGCAGCTCCTGGTAGGCCAGCCGCATGGACGCCACTCTGCAGCGGAGACACGCAGCGCCGTCACACGTCTGCGCACTTACCGCCGACAGGAAGCGGGAGCGGCTTCCTCACATGGACTCCTCTGCTTGCTTCTTGGCCTCGGCCACCTGCTCCCCTCAGCTTCTCGGCCACCTGCGCCTGCTTCTCCACCTCAGAGAAGCTTTTGCTGCTCACCTTCTGCGCACCCAGACCTTTCTTTGCCCCGAGCTGCAGCAGCAGATGAAAGTTAGCCTCTTGCGATTCGTTCATGTTGGTTGATATGCATCATTTATAGAAAATACATCAATCTAAAATCAGAATCTAGTGTTGGATTCTCACCCCTTTTTTAGCAGCCATGGGTTTCTTCTTCCCAATGATGGACGGCTTCACATCTGCAACACAGCACATCGTTTCTCAGCTCTCAGCATGTTTTCATCACAGAAACAAACATTTAGCTGTAGATGCGTCTTTAATTCGGTTAATTGTGTGACAGCGGCAGTAAAAGGTCAGCTCAGGTCGTCTCCGCGCTGCACCGCCGCGCTTCTCCTCTGTCTCCTGCAGCTTCATGGGAACCAGCAAGACGAGGAGGAGGAATTTAAACTGAACCAATCAGCTGTCAGAGCAGGGATTGTTTGTGTCAATAAAGCGTCTGTCAGTCACAGGTTCATGTCAAAATGCTCCTTTTGAAAAGCTTCAAGCATAAAACCGATTATTACCCACACAAAGGCCAGAGGCACAAAGCCGCGTCTAACACACAAAGCAGCCGGATTAAGATGTTCTGGTCGGGAAGAAACAAACATCGGGCCACACGGCAGCATGGAGGCTGTGGAACGCCATGCAGCAAACCTTCACCTGCAGCCGGCCGCTCTGCAGGGACAAACGCATGGAGTCCTCTACCGTCCAAGATGGTCCAACATCCGTAGTTACAGCACAGACAGAGGAGACTCAGCAAACAGGAACATCTGAGCTCAGATAAAAGCTCCAACCTGGCTCTTGATTCTGAAACATTTCGCTAAATGTTTTAGAGCTGAACTGATGAATCGATTATTTAAATAATCATCAACTAACTTAGAGTTTTATCCACTCATTACCTGGAGTACACAGATTCTAAAAGAACAACACAGAGCAAAGCCAAAACTACAAAATATATCAACATTTTCACCTAAGATAAAAAAAACAACCTTTTCATAGTCAGGATTTTTAGATAGAGATGCAACAAATGATCAAACGTTCACCGAAGGAATGCAGTTTATAAAATGCTTATTTAAAAGAAAAAAAAGAATTACTTGCTTGTTTGCATCTATTAATGTAAAATGGAGGCTGTGAAACAGTTTTAAGTGAGTGACTGCCAGAACCTTTTAGTAAAACTGATATTTGATCTCTTTCAGTTTCATCTTGTTTAGAAAAAGGTTTAATAAAAACAATGAGGCTGTCTGACAGTTCCCTGAGGTTTTTCCTTCTCACATATCCAGGCCTGAACATTTCCTAAGAAATATTATTTTTACTCTGATTTATGAATTATTTCATCCTAAACTCAAAAGATGAACCAGTCGTGTGTCGACTTAGGAAAGTATCTGGTTTTCCGTAGGATCTTCTGGTCACAGAGTTTTTCTCAAACATAAAATCGTATTTTAACATCCCAGAGTTTTTATCTGAAACTTTCTGGCTCAGAAACTGGGAGAAGCTCTGAACTTCAGAAGCTTTAAATCAGATGATTTACTCACCAATGGCGGCTTTGGGCGACGTGCTGAGACCGTCGATGCTCGGCCCGTCCTCTGGTTCTGTCACAGGACGGATTAAACACGACTGAGACGAGCAGAAACACTCACTGCATCGATAATATTCAGTCATAAACATAACAGGAGAAGACACAGGAATCCAACTGTCTACAGCGACATAAAGAGGTCCAGTCAAAGTAACGACTCCATGTCTAACTGCATATATGAAGAAGAAAAATTGTTCACAGATGGATCAACATCTGTTTGCTTTGACTTGATTCCAATATTTTTGTATATTTATTGTCATCTAACAAAGAGGTGAACATGTTTGTTGGCATGCAGAATGTTCACATCAAATATGTTCACATCAAATATGTTCACATCAAATATGTTCACATCCAATATGTTCACATCCAATATGTTCACATCAAATATGTTCACATCAAATATGTTCACATCCAATATGTTCACATCCAATATGTAAACCTATTGGAGGAAAATGACGCTGTAGGGCAGAAACAGTTCAGGTCTACTGAAATAATCATGAACTGATTTAGTAATCAATTAATTCTTAACTGGAGACTCAAGAAGACCATTTGCTGAATAAATCATATTCAGAGCTGCAATGAAGCCAAAACTGCACAAAATGCAAACATTTTGCATTAAAGATTAAAAACCTTTTTGGCTGAAAAACTCCAGTTTTAGGTTCAGATTGCTGTTATTACATGTTAGGAAACAAAATGTTTGTTTTACTATTTAAGAGAAATTTGGGGTTTTTGCATCTTGTAACACTTCTCTAATTTTCTGTCATTAATGCTTAAATTAAAAATCTGCAGAATTTGCAACGTTTTTTCCCCAAAAATTTGTCCAAATGATCAAAAACTACAACTGCAGTTAGTTTTAGGGTTATTACACAAACAAACAAACAAACACAAACAAACAAACTCTTGTTTTGAGTCAAACAAGATGAATTTTAACTCATCTGAGCTGAAAAATTCATGAAATCTGAGGAGAAGCTCCTGCTTGTGTTTCCATTAATGTGAAACTAAAGGTTTGAGTGTTTGTAAAAAGCTTAGTGCTCCTTGTCTTTCTGATATTCCTGCTTCATCTCCTGTAATCCGGTTAAATCCTGGGATTAAACACACAGGACACATGAAGTTCTGCATCACCAGCAGGAACCGTCGAGGTGAAAACTCAGACTGCTGTGCTTCACTTACGGCCGTCATCCTGGGCTTTCGGCGCCGGGTCGGTCAGCTGGGGGCAAACAGCGGCTCCGTTCTGCTCTGCAGGGGGCGCTATGCTCCACTCATCAGAAAACTGAACAGAGAGAAGAAAGGCTGCTGATGAATAAAGAGATGCACAGGTGATGATTCAGTTCCAACCCGGCTGACAGGTGACGGATGTTGTTCTCTGAAGCTTTAACCAGAACAATCAGTGCCACCCCCTGCTGGGCTGTTATGACCTGCAGGCTGCGATGTTGGGCTCAGCTGGATGGACTCTGACCCAAACAGCTGATTCTCAGATAGTCAGGCTGATTGGAGAGCTGGCAACTTTAACTACAACCTGACATCTCATTTCTCAACAATAATTAGTTTGTATAGATTCTCGTAATTCTGCCATCGTGGAAATTTATGTAAATTCAACAAATCACTGCAAAAATTGAGCTTTTTAAGTTCTTCAAAACAGAAAAATTTCTGGGGTCCAGTCTGCTTCTAATCTTTTTTTCTATATCTAGATTTCATAATATAAAGTATCACCACAAGTTCATTGATTTTGATTGGCAAAAAAATTTAACCCTGAAGGAATTGAATAATATTGCAGTTAAATATTTTATTTTCAGTGCTAGTGTATTTTGTTTACAAACAGATGATTAAAAATGTTTTTATTCATCATTTATTCTCACATCCTCATATTTTAAATAAAGTGTGCTATTATTATCATCATTATTTCTATTATTATGACTAAATGTGGAAGTAGCTTCTTAAATAAAGTTGGGAACAAGTGGAACCTGTGAATGTTCAGCGAAGAAATCGTCGTCCTTCTTCTCGGCGGCGGCAGACGCTCCTCCTGCAGACGAATCGATCCACAGCTGCAACAGCAGCAGAACTTTATTACTCCAATTATCACTTTTCTTTTTATTCTAATGTTAAAGATGCGTTTATGAAGTTACTGCAGGGATTACACACCCTGTGTACTCTGGACAGGATGTGCAGAGCTGCCAGACGCACACACACACACACACACGCACACACACAGCCACACACACACACACACACACAGCCACACACACACACACACGCACACAGCCACACACACACGGACGCACACACACACACACACACACAGCCACACACACAGCCACACACACACACAGCCACACACACACACAGCACACACACCAGCCACACACACACACACACACACACAGCCACACACACACACACACACACACAGCCACACACACACACACAGCCACACACACACACAGCCACACACACACACAGCCACACACACACCCCCACACACACAGCCACACACACACACACACACTCACACACACACACACACACAGCCACACACACACACACACTCACACACACACACACACACACAGCCACACACACACACACACACAGCCACACACACACTGATAAATGTGTTTATCAGCATTTTGTAACAAGTCAAAGATCCTGTTAGCTCAGGTTGTATCAGCAGACAGAAGGAGATGAAGGCTGTTTCTTCTCTGCATTAGCAGTAGATCTGATTCTCTATAATTTATCTCCGGCCATCTTGGTTCTCACCTCGGTGCCGTACTTTGACAGCGCCGCGTTGGCCAGCTGCCGGATCTTCTCTCGGTACATCTGGGCGGCGCGGCTGTTGTACTTGGCGTTGGTGTCGTTGGTGGAACAGCCGTGCTGACGGAAGAAGGCCGTCTTCAGGAGGAAGCGGAAAGCGTTACCATGGCGCCAGGAGGCCAAACCTCAGCTGACCTCAGAGCGGCGATCTTACCGCGTTGGCGTTCCCTCCGACCTGCATGCATCTCAGCTGGAACCAGTTCCAGTTGGAGTCTAACTCTGTGGATCTGAGGAGAGATGAACCGTGTCAGACTGAAGCCGCTCATCGGCGTTTACACGCTGAAGCTGCTGAGCGGTGGCGGTCTGAGGCCGACCTGATGAAGCTGAGGTGGACGCCCAGCGAGCGGTGGATGCCGGAGCAGTCGATGCACAGGAACACGCCGTACGAGATGCTGGCCCAGCTCGGGTTTTTGGCAGCGCAGTCGAAGCAAGCCTGCACAAAAAACACAAATCATCTGGTTGTACTGCTAAAAACACTGAGAAATGGCAATAAATGTAATTAATAAAGTTTCCTGATGTCCAACATCGCAGAGGAAAAACTCACCAGCAGTCAAGCAGAAAACAACAACACTTTAAACAGTAAAGCATGGGGAGGTCTGCCATGATAAAGTCTGATGGACGATAAGAAGTAATATTGTTGTCTTGATACCATTTTCAAGTTATATATTGATTGGTTTATTCATTAAAATCCCCTTTAGTTTACATCAAGTGGTTATTAATCTTCCAGTGTCCAAAACACAAAAGTATTCATAGATCACTTTGACATCAACAATATTATCACAAGATTGACCAGACATCAGATTTAACAAATTACATACATAAAGCTAGTTTTAAAAAATAATATTTAATAAAAATAAGATTTCAGGGCTATTTTAAAAGAATGTTCTTTTTAAATGGAAAGTCTTTAGGTAATTTAACCCTCTGCTGAATTGCTCTGTAAAGAACAGATTTTTGTAACAAGCTAGTTTTAATTAATTTTGTCTCATAAGAGCTGTTGGTAAAATGATTATGTTTCTGATCAGATCAAAGATCAATAAACTGAACACTGGAACCGAAGACTATATTAAATATCCAAAATAAAATGACATGACAATCAAAAACAATAAAGAAAAATTGTATTTTTGTCCATTTACTTTGTTCAATGTTTTAGTTTGAGAAAGTCAAGCAGAGTGCAGACTTGCACATTTGATGTGTTTTTATTATTATTCACTGTGTGCACATTTATTATGTTGGTGAGTATTTTTACCATATTATTATCATTTTTAGGCATATTTTCTAACTACAAGACAGACAAACCTGGAAACGTATTCAAAGGTTTTCTGGATGAAATGAGAGAGATTGCAGATGGACCAATAATTATTTGATCATTTGTGCAACAGAAAATTATAAAAATACACATATTTTTAAAATTATATTAATGCAACTTTGCCATACAGTTTATTTAAATAGCTCTGGTTCAGAACAAAGGTAATCTCCAGAAAAACAGAAATATATAACCAATTTCTATAATGCTTTACATTTTGCTGTGTCCATTATGCACTTGTCTGTCTATCTGTCTGTCTGTCTGTCTGTCTGTCTGTCTGTCTGTCTGTCTGTCTGTCTATCTGTCTATCTATCTATCTATCTATCTATCTATCTATCTATCTATCTATCTATCTATCTATCTATATCTATCTATCTATATCTATCTATCTATCTATCTATCTATCTATCTATCTATCTATCTATCTATCTATCTATTCAGGAAATTTTTTAATGAAAACAGTTTGTTTCATGATTCACTGACCCTCCTGAACATGCATGTGGTGACAGTAACAGATGTTGGCTCAGTAAAATATGTCGACTGAACTTTGTAGGTAACGATTCAGGAATTCGTTAAGCAATAAAACACAAAGTTCAGGTTCTCAGCCTGTGTTGGGGAACAGATGCTAAATGAAACCAGCGTGTTCCTCAGAGCTGGATCCACCTCAAGGTCAAACATGTGAGTGATGTGAAATTCAGCATCAGTATTTGTGGAAATGCCTTCATCAATGTGACTCACTCATCCCTAAATGATTTAAGATTCCTATGAGAACAAGTCAAACCGGATTCAGTGAACAGAAATAAACTTCCAAGTAGACAATAGAAGATCTTTGAAAGTAGCAAACAAACCAGAAGCATCAACTTCAAGAACAAGTAGTTTCAAACATGGTTGAAGATGTTGAGTCACTTATTAGGTCAGTTTTTGTTCCTCACAGACTGAGGATGTATCTGCATTTACAGTCTGACGCCAGGTCATTTAGAAACATGTTACAAAACTACCAACACAGTGAATGATGGAAAGAGCTTGATGAGCGACATGTTGAAGATCATATCCATGTATGTATCATTACACATGTTCCTAAGTTATATCTTATTTTAATAAACAAAGTTAAACAACGCTACCTAAAATAAAATAGCTAAAATAGTTGCTAAGCTGACAGAACTCTGAGGCACAAGCATCAAATTAACTTATAATTATGAGTTTTAAATATTTGTCATGGTTCCAAGTCGCTGTCAGGGTTTTAATCTATGAATATTTACCAGGCAGCAAAAGACTTAAATCTAAACACATGTCTAAAACCAAATACCACAGATGATAGTTATTATACCTGAAAGTAGAAGGTAAACAAATAGCAACTATAACTATAATCTAAAACTTCTGAAACTATTTGCAATCAGCCAGAAACGAGCTGTTCAGGAAAGATTTTTTAAAGTAAGATAAAAACTCAGCTTCAGCATGAATGTATCTGAAATGGTGAATGTGGCCTTGAGTAGACCAAACTATTTATTATGAATAGACCAAACTATTTATTATGAATAGACCAAACTATTTATTATGAATAGACCAAACTATTTATTATGAATAGACCAAACTATTTATTATGAATAGACCAAACTATTTATATGAGTAGACCAAACTATTTATTATGAGTAGACTAAACTATTTATTATGAGTAGACCAAACTATTTATTATGAGTAGACCAAACTATTTATTATGAGTAGACCAAACTATTTATTATGAGTAGACTAAACTATTTATTATGAATAGACCAAACTATTTATTATGAGTAGACCAAACTATTTATTATGAGTAGACCAAAATATTTATTATGAATAGACCAAACTATTTATTATGAGTAGACCAAACTATTTATTATGAGTAGACCAAACTATTTATTATGAGTAGACCAACTATTTATTATGAGTAGACAAAATATTTATTATGAATAGACCAAACTATTTATTATGAGTAGACCAAACTATTTATTATGAGTAGACTAAACTATTATGAGTAGACCAAACTATTTATTATGAGTAGACCAAACTATTTATTATGAGTAGACCAAATATTTATTATGAATAGACCAAACTATTTATTATGAGTAGACCAAACTATTTATTATGAATAGACCAAACTATTTATTATGAGTAGACCAAACTATTTATTATGAGTAGACTAAACTATTTATTATGAATAGACCAAACTATTTATTATGAGTAGACCAAACTATTTATTATGAGTAGACTAAACTATTTATTATGAGTAGACTAAACTATTTATTATGAGTAGACCAAACTATTTATTATGAGTAGACTAAACTATTTATTATGAATAGACCAAACTATTTATTATGAGTAGACTAAACTATTTATTATGAATAGACCAAACTATTTATTATGAGTAGACCAAACTATTTATTATGAGTAGACCAAAATATTTATTATGAATAGACCAAACTATTTATTATGAGTAGACCAAACTATTTATTATGAGTAGACCAAAATATTTATTATGAATAGACCAAACTATTTATTATGAGTAGACCAAACTATTTATTATGAGTAGACCAAACTATTTATTATGAGTAGACCAAAATATTTATTATGAATAGACCAAACTATTTATTATGAGTAGACCAAACTATTTATTATGAGTAGACCAAACTATTTATTATGAGTAGACCAAACTATTTATTATGAGTAGACCAAACTATTTATTATGAGTAGACCAAACTATTTATTATGAGTAGACCAAAATATTTATTATGAATAGACCAAACTATTTATTATGAGTAGACCAAACTATTTATTATGAGTAGACTAAACTATTTATTATGAGTAGACCAAACTATTTATTATGAGTAGACCAAACTATTTATTATGAGTATACCAAAATATTTATTATGAATAGACCAAACTATTTATTATGAGTAGACCAAACTATTTATTATGAGTAGACTAAACTATTTATTATGAATAGACCAAACTATTTATTATGAGTAGACCAAACTATTTATTACATTTTGTAGAATCAATCACAGTTCACTTACACGTCATCTTATTTCTGTTCCATCTGGTCATGTTTCAGTGATAATGTGGTTTGAACTGGGATGAAGAAACACCACAAATACAGATGAAATGGCTTTGATGAAAACTATGTGACATAACTTTAAACTGAGGTTTAAGGGCTGGAACATATCAGACACTTTGACTTAACTATTAGCAAAGCAATCAATGCGGCGAATTAACTCGATATTGGCATTCATATTTGTTTTCTGTGACTGATAAAAACAATACTCCATTAAAGCCGGTAAGTTTTTTTCCGGTGACAAGGCTTCAAAGCAGCGAAGCTAACAGGTTTTCTTCCAGAGAAACACGAACCGTTTACGTGGCCTTTGGGTTTGGCTAGCAGCTGTTAGCTCCTGTTAGCCTTTAGCCCCGGTTCTCCGTAGTTTTCAATGGAAAAGCATTAGCTCCCGGTAGCTCTTAGTTGCCGTTAGCTCCACTTAGCAGCAGATGCTGACTGCTACTAACCAAATATATAAATTAAACCACCGTACGCCGGTTAAAGGAAAACTCAAATAACAACACAGATCAACGACATCGAATGCCGTTACCTTGTTTGTGGGAACTGATCTCAATCTTTTGAAAATCGTCAAGATTTCGGTCTTATTTGGTTCCGTAGCCATCTTGCCACTGTGGGTGACAAGTTTCACGAGCTGACGTCACTACAGAAAGTCGCGCGGACCATGGAAAAGCGAAAGTCCTTCTGTAATAATTAATATATATGAATATATAAAGCAAATCTGTGCCACAGCAGTTTAAAATACTCGTTTCAGGCAGAAAATTGTTTACATTTATTTACGGTTTCCAAATAATAAATATTGTCATTCTATCCAACCAATCAGCATTAAAATGATAATGGGATTATTGCACGCGATTATTGATGACTGACCAAATAACCCATGGAAATATACACGGTTAATATTTAAATGTTCTTTCTTTTTTGCTTCACTAAGTTAATTATTGTGTTATCCTTCATAACTCTTGCAAATATAATTTCTCACACAATACTGAAATGAATATGGACACCATGTCCCACAGGACTTTTCAGCATTATATCTGTAATGTGACATAAAGATGGTCACAACTACTGGTCAGCCATGTAAAGTTAAAAGAATGCAGCAAGTTTTAGATAGATTTGTATCATGTGTTTGAAAATAAATAAACAGATAAATAAAAGGGAAAGCCCATTAAATATTTTCAGGATCTCTTGTTCCATGTTCAAATTGGCAGGACAGAAACAAAAAGAAGCAAAGAGATTACAGAAGCAAATTTAATACATTTTAAATCCAGTACTTTGCAAAAAGTACTGGACTAAAAGTTACTTCTAGTTTAACCTATTTGTCATACATTTTAAAAGAAATTTTATTAGTGGACAAAAATACTGAAAATACAAACATAAAACAAGTTTCAAACAATCAGTTATTGATCAAGTTCACTTGTATAGAACATTTCAGCAACAAGGCCAATCAAAGTATTTTAAATCATAAAAATACAGAAATGTTCTAAACAATAAGTCACAAATTGACAAAACCAGAAATCATTACATTTTGTCAAGTGACATCATCAAGATCAAATAAGTCGGTCGATTTTCCGTTCACTATAGTTCAAAAGCAAGCTGAACAGGTGGATTTTAGCCTTGATTTAAAGGAACTCGGGGTTTCCGCAGTGAAAGCTGCTTCTTTATGTTTATTTCACTGATCACACTCTGGCCTGTCGGACCCATAGAGCCAATAAATAAACGAAACAGAGCCAGTCTGACAGCATGAAGTAGGCTAAAAGATTTCAAATAGCAACACAGCATGCCCCACCATGGTGAAGTTCCAGTTTGCAACCTTAAGATTAAACTTTGTTGGACCAGGACACACCAGTAAGGCTCCATCTGAGTGGCCTAGTCAAAGTCTGGACATTGAAATTCTCCAAAATTATTTTAAACAGCTGTGCATCATGAAAGAAAGCAGAGAAGAGTGAATATTTTCCCATGGACCTGCAGAGTTACTTTAGGCTCAGTTAATTACATCTCCCAGCTGTAAACGTTTTCACGTCAGTGTTTTTTGCAGCATGAAAGGTTTGAAGTTTGATCAGATCCAGTCAGACCTGTTGGATGAACGCTGAGGGAACCGCCTCCTGCTTCCTGCGTCTGCGACGCTGAAAGTGTCGGGCTGGGCTCTGGCAGCAACACATCCGACCGGAGAGGCATCATGGAGGCAGGAGCAGCCGTGCTGCTGCTGCTGGTCGCGCTGCTGGGGACGAGCTCAGCGAGCAGCTTTTATGGAGACAGCATCAACCTGGCGCCGCTGCAGGCCAACGCAGATGGGACTTACCAGGTACAGAACATCACTAAACACAGAGCTGATTCAGATTCTGAATGTTCTACCAAACTGAAGACAGGAACAAATCCTCAATCTTCATTAACCAGAACTAAACAAATCAGAAAGCATTTTGTGTCACAACTGAAGTTTGAGTTTGTGGGAGACACTACATTCTGTTTCACAAGGCGAGAAACCAAACGGCCGCGTCAGGTGAAGAGACACAAATAAACAAAGGAGTGATTTTTGGCACGCTGAACACCTGCGTGTCACTCAGACCTGATGCATCTGATGACTTATGTCAAGAAAATGTCTGAATCTTATTCAACTGTCCAGATAAAACCTAAACTGAAGAAAATACTTCCAGGTCAAATAATGTGTTGTTTACAACCTCTGATGTAAATCCAAAGGAAATCAGATTATGATTGTAGTCACGATCCAACTCGACTACCATGTCTCATTTTTTAAACCGGCTTTCTAAAGGCTTACTAAAGGCTTTCTCTGGACTTTGGTTGTTTTTTTCATTCACGTTCAGTTCCTAAACCTCAATATTCCTCAGCTGAACTTGTTTAGTTTGAACTATTTTAACTGATGATGCTTAAATAAAAGGCCAAACTGGAAAAGACCTGAACCAGGACCAGCAGTTACATCATGAATCATATTTTCTGGCTGTCCGACATTTTCGTATTTTCATAAATTTATCTGAATAGACTGGTATCA
Source organism: Poeciliopsis prolifica (assembly GCF_027474105.1). Lineage (NCBI taxonomy): Eukaryota > Metazoa > Chordata > Actinopteri > Cyprinodontiformes > Poeciliidae > Poeciliopsis > Poeciliopsis prolifica. Next base: position 1,210,627 of record NW_026562448.1, read on the forward strand.
AACAATCTAAATATCTAATTTATTGGGATAAAACCGAGTCAAAAGGCAACAAAGTCCTCAGAAAAAAAGGACAAAAGTAAATTATTTGAATTTCTTTCTTAGACAGGAACCCAGTTTCCATTACGATGATGATTATTATCATCATCATCATCGTCACAGTTCTGATTACAGACACTCTCAGTGAGTTCCAAGTTTTCCAGAAACACCTGGATGTTTAGTTCCTGTTTGTCGGATCTGCAGGTGACTTTCTACCACCGACAAAACGGCAGAAACGTCTGTCAGAACCAGAACCGGTCCAGTCTGATCTGTGATGGTGGGTGTGTACGGAACTGGACCGGTCGGCTGCGGTCCCAACGGACCAGGATCTTTTGGGCCGATGGTGTCAAGTTGAAGAACACACAACAGCAACATTCCAGCCCAACGGGACGAGTTTCATTCTGAGGTGAGTCAAGATCTCACCGACCGGAACCAGAACCAGGACTGATAAAACAGAACCAGGACGGATAAAACAGAACCAGAACTGACCAAACAGAACCAGAACCGACCAGTTTCCTGATCCAGGTTTGCAGCATGCGGTGATCCTCATGTTTCAGTTTCCTGCAGATTAGCTGACATACCGGCTCTTGCCCAGGGCACCAACTGCTGAGGGGCGGCTGCTGCAGTGACTAAAACAAAATACAATAAATAAAATGAAATTAAAAACCAGTAGAAATGACCAGCCTGACTATTTTGTTTGCTCTGCATTGAAAATGAAAATTCAGACGATATAATTGGCTGATCCAACATCAGTACTAAATGTTTAAATGAATTAAAGTGTCTATAATATATTTTTAATCCACATCAGATTTATTATTATTTACATTTTACAGCTTCTCAATGTCCCAAAAGACAGAAGTTTATAATCTTATCTGTTAATTCACTGGGAATACTGGAAACATTGGGAATGTTATAACCCAACTTTAAACAAGTTTTATCTTAAATATTTTCACAAAATAATCTGTCACATTAATAACAGAATAGAATAACTAAACTTTAATGACATATATATCAGGAAATAAGCTAAAGTGTTGCAGTGTGCCTTTAATGAGGGTGAAGAACAAAACTTTTCTCAGATCTTTTGCTGGTAGTTTGAGTTCATGAGTTGTAGGAAATGTTGCAGCTCTGCTCTAGTTTTATGTAGAGTCTGACTTCTAAGCCAAACTCTGTGAAAATGTTCAGGTCCAGATGAAGTCCAGGGTTTTATTAACATGAGATTTTTATTTCTTTAAACTGTTTGGCAGAGTTCAGATATGCAAATTTACTGATAAGGCTTCATTCATACACAATGCCATCCTGATAATAACCAAAACAATTACAATTCTGCTAAAAAAAAAACTTAACATTGAGAGAAAATGTAAATCTGATTTGGGGAGAATATTTCTGCCAAGCTCTCAATGCAGCCAGTGATGAACTTCAAATACATTTGAAACACAGGACATCTTAAAGGCCGAGTTGGAAGTGTTTTCTCTCTCCATCCAAACAGTATCTTGTAATCTGACTGAGTTTGATTACATTCACTTTATTCATATTGTAAAACAACATGTCATCTGCAGGCATTTCATTCCAGATTCTGGTTAATCTGATATAATCATCATCAAGTCCAGTTATTATTCAAATCAGTTTCATTTTGCTGCATCAAGTCGCTGATTTAGCAGCAATCCCTCATCCTGAGGATAAATGTGGCCACAGTGGAAAGGAAAACTCCTCATTAACAAGAAGAAACCTCCAGCAGAACCAGAACCAGGCTGAGTACGAGCGGCCATCTTCCTGGAGGTTTGAGAAGAGACAAAAACGCGAAGACGCCCTGATCCAGGAGTACTTTCTATTTCAAAGAAAGCAAAGAGTTTAAAGTTGCCACTCCCTGAGAATGCAGCGGATTGTTGCTCCTTTGAGTTTCCATTCCTCATCAATACCTGAATGTCTTTGTTTGGTTCACAGCTTTAGCAGAACAAAAGAAGAATAATAACAGCTGAAGCTTCCTCATATTTACCTGAAAGCTTTCAGGTCATGCAAATCTTTCTTTTCGAAACTTCTGCAGAACATTTTGTTCTCAGACGACTCAGTTATTATTACTGGGATTAGAACCAGATGGTTTACATTAGTATAAGGTAAATTATTACATTCAGCTTGGCCAAATATTAAACCGTTCAAGTAAAAAAAAAAAAACATTTTCCTGCTGAGTATTAAGGCCAAAAGACGATAAAGTTAGAATGTGTTAAAAGGTCCACAGTTCTTGTAAAACTGATTCCAAAGAATAATTTCACAAGATGCTCAATATTCCTCTTTTTAATGTTTATTTTTATGTTATCATGATTAAATAGGATAGAAATATCCTTTACTTTTTAACTCAGCAGCAAAGAAACAGGCAGATGGAAGGATGTGAATTTATACAAAGGTGTGAAAGTGAAAACAGAAAAATAGGAAAAAATTTACAAGATCAGAAAACAAGGCTGTGTAGTTATTTAAAAGGAAGCATACACTGCTTAAGATAATTATGTCACTAAGTAGAGCAATTAAGACATGCAATATGTTCATGTAAATAGTGCATGAAAACAACAGAATATTTACAATAATTTCAATTTGACTTGTTGAGTTTTTTGAGAGCAGTGATGGTTCTGAGGGGAAGGATCTGCTTCTTTATGCACTGATGATGCTGCAGTCACTGCATGTAAATGAGTTTAATATGCAATAAACAAAACTAATAATCATAATAATACAATCAATGTTTAGTGACTTTAGGGATTGACTTTCTGCAAATAAACTGAAATATTGATGTGTTTTATATTAAATAATTAATGTCATTCCATAAAATGCAACCTTTTCAACCTAATATCTATAATACACAAATAATGTTTGTCTCCTATGTTGGCCACCAGGGGGCAGTAGTAGTAGAGTGACTGTCTGTGACTGGGGCAGTAAATTGAGATTTTTCAAGGTTTGATTTGGAGAAATTAAAAAGGAAACCTTTAAAAATATAGTAAATCTAAAACGATGAACAATGATGATGTTTTCACATCCTGGTTTTGACTTCTTTGTCAGAGACTCCGGCTGTTGCTGGGGCAATAATCTGCAGAGCAAATCCAACTGGCAGAGCCAGGCAGAGCTGGACCTGGGGGTCCGATCCGACACCAACCGCATCAACAACTGTCCCGTCACCGCCACGGTGGCGTCCTTACGGTACCGGAAACCGCCTGGTTTCATCGAACACGGCTTGTTGGTGGCATATGATATGAAAGTGCAGAGTTTGGCCTGATGGGAAAACGTTCCTGCAGGGTTTCTCAGAACTGCTTCACCCATCTCCGCCTGTTGGCTCATGATCCAGATGGAGACGCGGTGAGATGCCGCTTCGCTTCAGGCGCCCGGCAAACTTCACTCTGGATGAGGTGATCTGACCTTTCCACAGCATTTCATCTGACCTTTCCACAGCATTTTATCTGACCTTTCCACAGCATTTCATCCATAGAACGAGTTTTACAGACAGAACCATGAGGTGACTAGAGGTGTCAGCGTTTTTTATTTTGAATATTGATTTTTCAGAGTACCTGTACGCTGAGAGGCTCAGGTGAGCTCCAGCTTGGCCAACACGTCTTTGAACTGACGGTGGAAGATTTCAACACCAAAAACGTGACGCTGACGTACGCAGACGGCAGTACGGTGGCCCGGGAGGCCTCCAGCAGCAGCATGCCTCCGCTCTGCAGGCTGACGCTGCAGTTCGTGGTGGAGGGTGAGGCTGGTCATCAAATTCAGCCAATAAACCATTTAATAATAATAATGACACGTCACTGACTTCTCACGAATATTCCTGACTTCTTCTTGTTTTCATATCTCAAATTGCAGTATTTAATGCATTTATGAATTATCTAGTGATTAAAGACAATTTATTTGAAAATAAAATAAAATGAATACATTTAACTTTATTTTGCTGAATAAAGTCTCTGGTTATATTAAATATAAACTGTTATAATTATACTACACATTATCTTTTTATTTATTTATAAACAAAAAAAAAAATAAAAGAACATTTTATATGAAAGGCTTTAAGCTGAATAACAAAGATAGCAGAAGAAACTGGAGAGGCGATATAATCCTATTGGCTCTAAAACATTTTTTACATTTATAACATCGAACAGCTAAATGCTTTTTGACTCTATCGTTCTTTCATTAAATCCTCTCTGTTTTTGATTCAGTCCTTTCTGCAACATCAAGCTGCGTGGCCGGTGACCTCCTGCCCATGTTCCTGTCCCGGACGCCATCACACGGAGACGTTCTCCACGCCAGCGTGGGTCAGACGCTGCAGCTCCACGCTGAGGCCCAGGCCCAGAACGCCCAGTACGGACCGAAGGAGCGCCACTTCCTGCAGCCTCTCTGCATGCTGTTACTCACCTGTCCTCCTCTACATGCTGTTGCACACCTGTCCTGTTTCATGCTGTTACACACCTGTCCTGTTTCATGCTGTTACACACCTGTCCTGTTTCATGCTGTTGCACACCTGTCCTGTTTCATGCTGTTACACACCTGTCCTGTTTCATGCTGTTACACACCTGTCCTGTTTCATGCTGTTGCACACCTGTCCTGTTTCATGCTGTTACACACCTGTCCTGTTTCATGCTGTTACACACCTGTCCTCTATCATGCTGTTACACACCTGTCCTCTATCATGCTGTTACACACCTGTCCTCTATCATGCTGTTACACACCTGTCCTGTTTCATGCTGTTACACACCTGTCCTGTTTGCTCCTCTGAAGGATTCAGGTCTTCCAGGTCAGCGGCCCCCAAAACGTGACCAAGGATTTCCGAAGCGGGTCAGACGGGAAAACAGAGATCACTCTGAGCTGGACCCCGCAGGAAAGCGACGCTAACAAACTCGTCCCGATTTGTTTCACTGCAGACACGGCGACAACGTGAGTAATTCATTACACAGAAACATCCTGCTTTTCTGTCCAGCTGCTGAAAAAGACCAGTGGTACTCAGGATGAGTTTTATCATTTTTAATTCAATTTTAATCCAATTAGTTCCTTAAACACCTTTAGATATGGATACAAATCCCAGTTAACACTAATTTATAGTCATTGTTTTGTAAAAAAAAAAAATTTAACTGCGTGTTCAGACCATTATAGATACACTTCTGTTTAAAATAAAACGCTTGTGTTTATTGTGGAGATGATGCAAATACTGGACAGCAGATTAATATTAGAGAATGAATTAGGGTTCATAAGATGTGAAATTGTAACCAAAGAGGTTGTTGCCAAATTTTCAAAAATAATTTCCAAATAAATAAATGAAGCATTAGATTAAAAACACAGAACAGGAGCTTGAACTGACATTTAAATGGTAAAATTTGACCGTGTCTAAGAAGCAAATTTGATTCAGTTACTGGATTTAGGCTGATAAAGTTGGCTGTTTGTAGTCGAGTTATAATGTTTCATAAAACAAAAAGTGTCATAACTTTGATCAAAATTGGTCTGAAATCTGAAGAGCTGCTATAAAACAATGGCTGTAAAAATGAAACTGAAACAAAAAGTCCAAACTCACCAAGCAGAATAAATGTTTTCCATGTTATTTAGATATTATCTAATTCTACTGGCTTCATACCTGCAACAACTTTTGTTTTTATCCCACAGCCAATCAGAGATGAGATGTGTCATTGTCATGGTGACCCATACTGCCGTCCTGCAAGGTTTGTTCATAACAAACATTGTTTTCATTTCTGCATCCAGTTTGTACACTTAATAAATATTCAATGTTCAATGTTTCTGCTGCAAAACATTAACAGTTCAGAGTTCTGTCTACGTTTCACCAGAACTCTTGTGCTGTTGTTTGGAAACCATTTTTAAGTAACACAATAAGAAACACTTGCTTATTGTGACATTCCTGATAACCAGATCATTTGTGTGGTTTTCAGGCAGAGCCTCTGTCACCTGCTTGCCCAACAAGATGACGGTGGCCTTGGAGAAAGCCTCCATGCCAGACATCAGTGAGGAGTTTCTGTCCCTCAGAGACCCGTCCTGCACGCTCACCACCAACGGCACCCACATCGTGGGAACCATGTCCTTCAGCACCTGTGGCACAAAGCTGGAGGTGTGGAATAAATCAGAACGACCTCGGCCCGATTCCTCTCTGCCTTTCGCTTTTTTCACTCTGACCTTCACCTTAAAACAGGACAAAGGAGACTACATCGTCTTTAAGAACGAGATCCACTCCGTCGTGCGGTCCAATGAGGTCATCATCCGGAGGAACAATGTCAAGATCGACTTCTACTGCGAGTTTCCCAAAACCATCAGCGTCTCCAACTTCTACCACCTCCACCAGGCTGACTACATCTTCACCGAGTCCAACTTTGGCAGCTTCGGCTACAGCTTCGAGATATTCCAGGACGGCAACTTCACCAGCAGGGTGCCGCCCGACGCCTACCCGGTGCAGGTCAAGATGATGGAGATGATTTACATGGGCATCCAGGCCGTGTCAGAGCTGCCAAACGTCACCTTGTTTGTCGAGTCGTGCAAAGGAACTCCGGACAACAACCCTAAAAACCCCATGTACTACGACCTCATCAAGAACGGGTGAGTCCTGCTGCTCAGAAACACTCGCTGAAGACGCTCAGAGAAACAATTTCATCTGTTGTCTTCCAGGTGTGTCAAAGACGAGACGGTTAAGGTCCACCCGTCAAACCAGACGAACTTCAACTTTGAGATCCAAGCCTTTAAATTCAACGGAAATTATGACCAGGTAGGAAAAACCAGAGTCATCCAAACTTATACCATCTTTCTCCTTTATTCATCCTTCCACTTAATGGAAAACCCTCCATGATGCCACCACCACCTCAACTTCACCACATGACATTTTTTACACTGTGGCCATGTAACTCAAGCTTCATTTCACTGTTTACTACGATCTTATTTGACCAACGGTATTCCTCTTTGTCAAATTTAATCCATCCGCACTGTGATTACTCAGATAAACGCCTGACGCCAATTTATCGTCCTCAAGAGATTCTACATGCCAGCTAGACATTCATCCCAAACAAGCTGACTGGAGCGGAAAGGATTTGTTAGTGAAGACAGTTCAAACGTCATAAAAACACCATACAGTCATCAAAACCATCAAATATGTTGATCAAAGTTCCAGTTGTTATGAATCAGAGGAAACTAAGCAGACAGGTTTTTAGTCTAGATTTCAGTTTTTCAGTTTTCTGGAAGTTTAATCCAGATTTGCGGTACATAGAAGTTTCTCCATGTTTGGGTCTGGTTCAAAATACACAGCAGAACCAGAACCAGAACCTGAGCGGTCAGGAAGATTGATACAACAGCAGAAGATCTTTAAGGCGTTCAGTGGTCTATAAACTGACAATGGTATTTTTCCAGATCTTACTCAGGGCACCCTTTCAATCCTGGAAATGTTCTTCATGTGACAGAAGGCCGACTTCTTAACCGTCTTTATGTGTCTCAGAATGTTCAGGTCTGAGTCTTTCACTCGACCCCGGTGGATCCTGGTGACATTGTAATTTAGAGCTTGTAATGAATATGAGGGGTTGTCGGATTGAGCCTTGTGGTACTCCACATGTGATTTTTGCTCATTCCTTTTGACACAAAGAAGTTTCTTCTTTAGGTGAGATTTGAACCAATTAAATTTTTAAGAAAAAGCTTTTATTGTGAAGCAAGTAGGTTCTGGAGATGTTTGAATTGTTTTGTTCTGATCCCATTAAATTATAAATCACATCAAGATATTTCCAGATCCTCCTGAGAGTGGCATCGGGGAGGAAGAACAGGACAGCCAAACTACTTCCTGATCAAACACCAGAGGTCCTTGGGTCAACAGTAAAGGAAATTCTTGTTTTTGTTTCTTCACATTCCACCTCAGGTTTACATCATCTGCAACGTCATCCTGTGCGAGCCTGGGAATCCCTTTTCCCGATGTGCGCAGGGATGTCTGAGCGAGCCGTCCCGCCGACGCAGACGAGGCCTGAGCATGGAGACCACCGGACACTACATTACCCAGGGTCCTCTGCAAGTGGCTTGGCTGGCTGGTCCCAGTTCACATGCGGAGCACAAGAAGATAAATGCGGCTCCAAAAAGTCACACGGCTCCTGAAGGTCAGAGTCTGAGCAACCTGACAGTCGGGTTTGCTGTTTGAGTGAAAACATTTTCCGGATGTCTGATGTCCTGATGTGAATTCTGCAGGAGTTGTTCCAGAAACCAGATCGGACGGAGAAACCTGGAGGTTCAGGGAGATGTTTTCCTCCAACATCACCACAGTGACGCTGGGCAGCGGGCTGTCGCTGGTTCTGCTGGCCGTGGTGGTCCACTACTTCAGCAGGAAGAGGAGAGCTGAAGACCTCAACCTTCTCATTGAGGACGAGTTTGAGAAATAAATTTGGCGCCTCCCTCTGGAAACAGATGAATTAAAGGAGACAAACTAAACCATCTTTTTCCCCAAAGCACAGGTCTGAGATCAGTTGTGGTCAGAATCACAACTCAGTTATTTCCATTTCTCACCTGGTTTTACAAAATCCAGTGAAAAGTTTCAATCCAAACCACATTTTAGAGCCAATTAACATATTTTGTTTCTAAGTACAGAAATATTACCCAATAAGTTTTCAGTAACTGGGTTATTATTACTATGCAAAAAAGACAGTTGATGCAACAATCAGAAGTTTAATTTAGGCTTTTTTTCACTCAATATTTAACATTTTATTCCTCAGCAGGAAAAAAGGATTTAATTTTACTTCTCTTTGTTTTTAGACCAGCCCAGAATTTGTTTGTATCTAATAAAAACATGTTTTCTGATCAGATCCAGTTTCTTTTAGCCAAACAATCAAACTGTATTTCAGTCATTATCCAGATTTATCTGATCACTCAAATCTTTGAAGATGCATCCAAACAAAAATGAAAGCTTGTTTTTTCAGTTTAGACTCCCAACTATCAGGTTTCAGTAATGCGTCTCTAATTCATGTTTCCTTCATGCAGGCAGCCTTATGATATTTTATCTAAATCTGATATAATAATTCTGGAGTTTTTATTGGTTAAATCTTATTTTGCTTTGAAAAAATATTTTAGAGGAACTTCTGAGCTAAAATTGCTTTCAATGCTTCAGATTTTCAGTTTTCTTGCCAGCAGAAATGATCCAAACTAGTCGACAGATGTGAATGAATCAGCTGTTTTCAGATACTGCGCGTGAGAAAAACCAGCTGATCGGATCTCAGACCCGGTTCCACTTCACCTGCAGCAATGCTGCACCTGAAACACGCTCAGCTGGATGCCTTCATGTTACTGTCCTTTTCTCATAAACACCTCCACATGTTTTGATGTCCTGATTAGGGTTGTCTGGTTATGGAAACTAAATTCAGCATTTATATTTTTCCTACAGTAAAAACAGGAGGGTATGATGTATACATTCATTGGTTATGTAATAAAAAGCTTATGGGAGCCTGTGTGGAGTGTTTACTGCTTATTTCATGATTCTAATTCAGGGGAATTGCAATTCTGACAACATTGAGGTTTTAGATGAGATTATTTGGACATTTGTAGAGAGAAACCCCAACCTGATGATCTGAACAGATTCTACCGAGCAACTCAAAAAGTCTGATCAGGTTTTGTTGATATTGTCACCTTAAAATCTAAATTTTACATAATGACACATTTATATCTGGATATATAAATGTGTATTTGTACGTGTGGATGTGTGAATGTGGGTTCAGTGGAAGTATGATGAAAATTACTACCCAAAAATACAACATAAATCCAGTCCATTTACTTAAGAAAAATAAAAAGCTGTTTTTAACTTTTTATCTTTCATTTGCTAATAAAAAATAACCATCTATCTATCCATCTGTGAAGCTAAACAATCACAAATGAACAGCAATAATATGGTGTTCATTTTATGTAAAAACAAAAAAGGTTAATTTTTTTACCATTTCTTTCATCATAAATGTCAGTTTCAATGTTTAATTATTAAGCTAAATATTTATACTAAAGCATAAATATTAGCTTGGAACTAAATATTCCAAGCTATTACAAACTAAATAAATCAAATATTTAGTATATAAATAAAATATGTAGATTGTTAGACTAGTTATCTTGCTAATTAAAACAATAAATATAATGAAAATATACATAGAAAAATTGAAGCTCCATTTTTTTTCTGTTATTACAATAAATAATCCAAATTATTGCTGATAATTGTCATTGCTGTAGCTCTTACATTGAGTTTTCCTCCAGTGGTTACAAGCCTTACTGTTACCTACAGGGTAATAGCCATAAGATAAGCCTTGAATTAAAAATTAAATCAAACAAATTATTAATTAATTGTACAGTTTTTCTAAAATCCAGTTCAAACTGAAGAAAATATTTGTACTCATGACAATCTGCAGCCATAACAGCAGGGGGCGCTGGAGGTCAGAGTAATGTCTGTGTAGCTGCTCATTGCAACACATCATCACTTAAAGCGAATATTTTTGTCACGTTTTAAGGCACTGTGGTTTTTAAAATTTCTCTTTCAAACATAACAGAATATGGAAAACCGTAAAACATTATTTCATTTTCGTCTCTTAAGCAACTAAAACTTTTACAAAACATAAAAACAAGGAAAACAGAAAAAATACAACACAGACAAAAATTAAACAAGGAAAAGCATGAGCAAAATAAATAATAATTAAGGAAAAACTAGAGCTGGACACAACATTCCTATAAACTAAAATAGCAAATAAATAAAATGAGTTAAATAAAATATGTACAATTTTACATTCAAACACTCATTATGAAAGCCACTAAATTTTTCCAGGATGTAAATGACATGTTGGGTTTTAGCTTTCTGACCCACATGCAGAAACCACACGTCTCTTAGAAAAAAGTGAGTATTTATTTTTCAACAGGACACACAATATATCAATCCGCAGGACTTCAATAAGAGGGTAAGAATGACTCGACCAGGTGGGCTTCACGGTGGTTTGCTGTAGCGTGGGGAGAGGTGCCAGGATTCTGAGTGGAGGGTTGTTCGGCGGTCCGAAGGTGAGTGCGAGGAGGGGGTGTTCGGAGAACCGGAGGCTTGCAGGAGTGAAGTTGCGGCGGGGAGAGCGACGGAGCAGGCAGGCTGGTGCTTGCAGGAGGACTCACGAGCGGAGAGACAAAAACCCTAGAGGCGGCAAAAATACAAAGGTCAGGTAACTTCCGGTAAGCTCAAACACTACTTTTAAGCAACTTGCAACAACAGGAGATGACCAGAGTGACTACCGATGAACGTAATCATCTAGCACTGAAGGAAGGATCTGCCGCTCCTAAATCCCCCGCACGCTCTGATGAGGCAGATGACTTCCACCTGTGCAGACTCCTCCGGCTCCTCACCAAGATCCTCTCTGGACGAGATGTGACACTCGCACTCACACAGAAACCCTGACACTACCCCCCCACTAAAGACCGCCTCCTGGCGGTCGGGAAGAAGACAACCCCGGAGAAGCCTCAAACTCCTTAATGAGATCAGGATCTAAAATAAACGAACGAGGGACCCACGACCGTTCCTCAGGACCATAACCCTGCCAGTCCACCAAATACTGGAACCCCCGCCCACGACGACGAACCGCCAGGATCTTCGAGACGGTATAAGCAGGGTGACCATCAATCTCCCGGGCGGGTGGCGGGGGCTCGGACGGGGGGCAAAGAGGGCTGGAGTGGACAGGTTTGATGAGGGACACGTGTAACACTGGGTGAATCCTCAGTCCAACAGGAAGCTTGAGGCGGACAGCTGAAGGACTAAGCACAGAAGTTATCTTGAAAGGACCAATAAAACGAGGGGACAACTTGCGATTCGAAGACTTGAGATTGATGTCACGAGTGGAAAGCCAAACCTCCTGTCCAGGTGAGTAAGTAGGTGCAGGCCTCCTCTTACGATCCGCCCACCTGCGATTCCCCTCCCGCCGTCCGGTTGAGAGCAGCAGAGGTCTGTGCCCAGATGTGCTTGCAGCGGCGGAGATGTTGGACCGAGGTGACGGAGGACTGTTGTTCATCAGATGGGTACAGGGGAGGCTGATAACCTAGGGAAGACTCAAAAGGTGATAGACCAGTAGCAGTCGAGGTGTGACTATTGTGCGCATACTCCACCCATGGTAAGTGCGAACTCCAGGTAGTAGGGTGCGAAGAGCAGAGACATCGGAGGGTAGTCTCGAGCTCCTGGATCAAACGTTCAGTCTGACCATTAGTTTGGGGATGAAACCCAGAATTGAGAACCACTTTAGCCCCTAGAGCAGCACTGAACTCTTTCCAGACCCTGGAAACAAATTGTGGGCCTCTGTCTGACAGGATCTCGGCAGGGATTCCATGCAGGCGGAACACATGCTTTGTAAGGAGATGGGCAGTTTGCATAGCCGAGGGAAGCTTGCGCAAGGGAACTAGGTGACAGGCCTTAGAGAACCGGTCAATGACAGACAGAATAGTAGTAAAGCCCTTGGATGGTGGCAAACCAGTGACAAAGTCTAAAGCTATGTGCGACCATGGGCGTCTTGGAACAGGGAGAGGCTGAAGTAACCCGCTGGGAGGCTGATTACAGTTCTTGTTGCGGGCACAAATGGAACAACCGAGCACATAGTCCTTGACATCTCTATATATTGACGGCCACCAAAAGTCTCGTCTGATTAGGGAGAGTGTTCTGTTAACACCAGGATGACAAGAAAACTTTGCCGTATGGGCCCAGTGAATGAGTCGAGCCCTTACAGTCGAAGGGACATAAAGCCGGTTGGGTGGTCCATTACTTGGACCAGGTTCTGATTGTTGCGCCGCCAGGACCTGTTCTCTGATCTCCCACGATAGAGCGCCAATGACGCATGACGGTGGAATGATAGTGGCAGGTGGAGTCTCAAAATCGGAGGAAAACTGTCTCGAAAGTGCGTCTGGCTTAGTATTCTTGGACCCAGGTCTGTAAGAAATAGTCAAATGGAATCTGGAGAAAAAGAGGGACCAACGAGATTGTCTGGAATTCAATCTTTTCGCTTGTTGAAGATAAGCCAGGTTCTTGTGGTCTGTCCAGACAACAATGGGATGCTCAGCCCCCTCCAGCCAGTGGCGCCATTCATCAAAGGCCATCTTAATGGCCAGAAGCTCCCTGTCACCTACATCGTAATTCCTCTCAGCAGAAGAGAGGCGACGGGAGAAAAATGCGCAGGGATGCAACATATTGTCGCTGGTAGATGTCTGTGACAGGACCGCCCCTACCCCTGAATCAGATGCATCTACTTCAACCGTAAACTGTCTTAAGGGATCTGGTTGCATGAGAATGGGTGGTGTGGCAAACCTCCTTTTCAACTCTAGAAAACTCTGTTCAGCAGCTGGTGACCAAACGAAACTAGTCTTGGTGGAAGTCAGACTGGTCAGAGGAAGGACTGTTTGACTATAGTTCTTAATAAAGCGGCAGTAGAAATTAGCGAAACCAAGGAAAACGTTGAAGCTGCTTACGGGATGTGGGCGTTGGCCAGTCCAGGACAGCTTGAACCTTCGCTGGATCAGCCTTCACCTGCCCACTCTCCAACACATAACCGAGAAAGGCGACGGACGAGGCATGGAACTCACACTTCTCCACCTTGACATATAGCTGATTCTCCAACAACCGCTCGAGGACCAGGCGGACATGTCTCTCATGTTCCTCTAGGGATCTTGAAAAAATGAGAATATCGTCAAGGTAAACAAAGACAAACTGATTCAGAAAGTCCCTAAGGACATCAACTAGAGACTGAAACACAGCCGGTGCGTTCATGAGGCCGAATGGCATGACAAAGTACTCAAAATGTCCGAGTGGTGTCCTAAACGCTGTTTTCCACTCGTCCCCTCTCGCATTCTGACAAGGTGGTAAGCATTACGGAGGTCCAGCTTGGTGAATATAGCTCCCTGCACAAGTTCAAAGGCTGAGGCAAGTGACGGCAGAGGGTACTTGTTTTTAACTGTGATTTGATTTAAGGCTCTGTAGTCAATACATGGTCTTAGTGTTCCGTCCTTCTTACCCACAAAGAAAAACCCAGCTCCCACAGGTGACGTAGATGATCGGATTATGCCAGCAGCCAGGGACTCACTGATGTACCGCTCCATGCTCTCTCTCTCGGGTTTGGAGATGCTGTACAAACGACTGGTGGGTAGTGGTGCTCCTGGAAGAAGGTCAATTGCACAGTCGTAGGGACGGTGAGGAGGTAGAGAAAGAGCCCGCGACTTACTGAAGACCCTGTGGAGGTCGTGGTATTCAGCCGGTACTCTGGCCAAGTCAGCTGGGGCGGGCATATCTGCAGGTTGCGAGACTATTGGAGGAAGAGCAGAGTGAAGACATGATGATAGACAGTATGGGCTCCAGGACTCTACTCGGCTTCTTCTCCAATCCAGCTGTGGATTATGGCGAATGAGCCATGGATAACCTAGAACCACAGGGGACTGAGGTGAGGGAAACACAAAAAAGGTTAGGGTCTCACGATGATTTCTTGACACTACAAGTTCAACTGGAGCAGAGCGATGGGTGATGACTGGTAAGGCTTTACCATCCAAAGCCGCGACCATGACTGGAACTGGAAGGGGAACAGTGGGTATGGAGTTGGTTAACCAGGTTATTGTCAATAAGATTCTGTTCACACCCCGAATCAACTAACACTGATGTCTGGAAGGACCGGCTCCCAGTAATCAGGGAACAAGGTAGAGTTAGACGGGAGATTTTCCTTGAATCGCCCACCACTGCTCCCGTGGCTAATGGTGGGTCTTGTCTTTTGGCAGATTCTGACAGGTGGAGATGAAATGCCCTGTTTGACCACAGTAGAGGCAGGCTCCAGACCTCATGCGGCGCTGGCGCTCCTCAGGAGTGAGTCTGGTTCGCCCAATCTGCATGGGTTCCTCTACGCTCTGGTTAGCTGGGATGTTGTTATTGGTGTCAGCTCTGTTGGGGCAAAAGCTCTACTCTCCTAGCTCTGGTTCTATCCCTGATCCTGTTATCGATCCTAATTGCCAGAGAAATAAGAGCCTCTAAAGAGCCAGGCTCATCATGGTAAGCCAATTCATCTTTTATATTCTCATTCAGGGCCTGCTGAAAGGCTCCTTTTAAAGCCTCGGAGTTCCAACTGGAAGAGGCAGCCAGAGCTCTAAAGTCAATAGCGAAATCAGCAACTGTCCGACGACCCTGCCTTAGGTTCCACAGCTTGCGGGTAATATCTGATGGGGAATCAGTGTACCCGAATGCCTGCTTAAACTCTGCCACAAATGAATCATATGTGCTCTGAAAGATAACCTGCTGTGTCATCCTCGCCTCCGCCCATTCTAGCGCTCTCCCTCTGAGAGATCCAATTACATAGGCAATCTTAGCTGCCTCAGTTTGGAAACTCTGGGGAGAAAAGGAAAAAACAAGAGAGCATTGCAGCAAAACCCCCCTGCATTTACCCATCTCTCCCGAATAGGGCTCAGGTGTGGGTGGTGATACTTCCCTGAGACGAACTGAGACCGGAGGCGTTTGTGCAGGTTCAGCTGAAGTGCTGGCGAGAGGTGGAGGCGGAGCTGGAGCAACAACGGGAGACGGAACTGCAGAGACAAATCTTTGGTGAAGATCTCGAGAATTCCGGATAACTGCTCTAAGCGACGGTTTGTACT
Source organism: Poeciliopsis prolifica (assembly GCF_027474105.1). Classification (NCBI taxonomy): domain Eukaryota; kingdom Metazoa; phylum Chordata; class Actinopteri; order Cyprinodontiformes; family Poeciliidae; genus Poeciliopsis; species Poeciliopsis prolifica. Next base: position 1,226,260 of record NW_026562448.1, read on the forward strand.
TCCTTGCTGTTCATATAAGGCATTTAACATGGAATCATGACGGACTAAAACTGCGTGAGGGTCCGGTGATGGTTCTGCTGGGTCACGGTGGCTAGATGATTCTGACATGTTGGGTTTTAGCTTTCTGACCCACATGCAGAAACCACACGTCTCTTAGAAAAAAGTGAGTATTTATTTTTCAACAGGACACACAATATATCAATCCGCAGGACTTCAATGAGAGGGTGAGAATGACTCGACCAGGTGGGCTTCACGGTGGTTTGCTGTAGCGTGGGGAGAGGTGCCAGGATTCTGAGTGGAGGGTAGTTCGGCGGTCCGAAGGTGAGTGCGAGGAGGGGGTGTTCGGAGAACCGGAGGCTTGCAGGAGTGAAGTTGCGGCGGGGGGAGAGCGACGGAGCAGGCAGGCTGGTGTTTGCAGGAGGACTCACGAGCGGAGAGACAAAAACCCTAGAGGCGGCAAAAATACAAAGGTCAGGTAACTTCCGGTAAGCTCAAACACTACTTTTAAGCAACTTGCAACAACAGGAGATGACCAGAGTGACTACCGATGAACGTAATCATCTAGCACTGAAGGAAGGATCTGCCGCTCCTAAATCCCCCGCACGCTCTGATGAGGCAGATGACTTCCACCTGTGCAGACTCCTCCGGCTCCTCACCAAGATCCTCTCTGGACGAGATGTGACACTCGCACTCACACACATGCACTCACAAAGAAACCCTGACAGTAAAAGCTTATATTTATAATAAACTCTTCTTTTTGTTTTTGGCTTTGACTGAATGCCTGGCATCTCTATTAATTAAAAAATAAATCATAACCATTCCTGCATTCTTTTAAATCTTCAAACAGATTTCCACACAAACAAGGTGAGAAAGAGGAAGAAGATCCAACCAATCCACTTTTGCAGTTCAATCATTTCATCTCTCAAATATTTTATTGAGAATATTTAAACATTTATTTTAATAGCTAAAAATTAATAATTTCCTCCATCCATCGTCTGCCGCTTATCCGGATTCGGGTCGTGGGGTCAGCAGCTTCAGAAGGGAGGTCCAGACTTCCCTCTCCCAGCCACTTCTTCCAGCTCCTTCGGGGGAATCCCAAAGCGTTCCCAGGCCAGCCGAGAGACATCGTCCCTCCAGCGTGTCCTGGATCTTCCCCGGGGTCTCCTCCCGGTGGGACGTGCCTGGAACACCTTTCCAGGGAGGCGTCCAGGAGGCATCCTGAGCTCAGCTGGCTCCTCTCGATGTGGAGGGGCAGCAGCTCTGAGTCCTCCCGGATGACTGAGCTTCTCTCTCTAAGGGAGCCCAGCCACCAAATGGAGGAAACCCGTTTCGGCCGCTTGTATCCGAGATCTCATTCTTTCGGTCATGATCCAAAGCTCATGACCACAGATGAGGTTAGGAACGTAGATCGACCGGTAAATCAAGAGTTAATGATGTAGTTAGAAATCTATTTGATAATAGCAGATAAGATGAAAGATGTAGTTTTATTTCAGATTTTAATTGTCTTTCTTGTTTCCATTTGGTGATAATAACATACTTTCTTATAAAAAGAGCAAATTGTGAAAATGGAAACAAACCAACTCCACGTTGATTATCAGTTAAAAATAATCAAATTTACAGATCTGCTGTTGCTGAATCAACAGACCTCTCAGATCTGGTTCTGGGGATGCAGAGCCAGTACCAAACTTGGAGAACCAGCATTAAGCTTCTGTGCACCACAAATCTGGAACAAACTTCAGCTGAAACACTGAGCTCCTTTAAACCCGACCTGTTAGCAGTAACTGGAGCGTAGTGGAACCTGCAGCTCTATCTGTTGCCTCCTCCAATGCTTCGTTTTCCTGGTTGCTTCACAAACGTTTGATACGCGCCGCGTCTTGGAATGTGTTTGCTGAGCAGTCAGTAACTGAAAGTAAACATTTCAACACTATGTGAAGGGAACTCAAAGATTGTGACTGAACAGTAGAGATAACTGGAGAAAAAGTTTACATCTTAAAAATTGTACTCTAGAATGTGGAAGGAGGTCATGCGATCTGATGAGTCCAGATTTACCTTCTTCCAGAGAGATGGGCACATCAGGCCAGGAAAAGACAGAATAAGCAGCAGCCTGCGTGTCCACTGCAGGAAACCGGCCCTGCAAACTGGAGTTTGACACTCCTGCCCCATTGTCATTGTTGCATTATTATCTATAAAAATTGAATAATTAATGCACCACTGGATGAAAATACACCTCGAGTTATTACAGAAAATCAACAGAATGCCTCTGCAGACTAGTAACTAATCAAAGCTAAATTAAATATTAGGCTGCAGGTTATATTTTTAGTTTTGGTGGTGATTTTTTGGTCAAGCAGTGTTTCAAGATTTATAAGAAAAACAGGTAGAGAAGATGAAGTGAGGATGAGCTGCTGATTTTAAAATGTTTTTGTCTTGTGAAGTAGACTGGTTAGTTCTGTGGAAAACTCCACCAATTTAAAAGACTTCAAGCTGCGTCTGCAACTTTTGTTTTTATTGGAACCATTTTATTTTAAGTTTAAACAATTACAGTGTCATCCACACAATGGGTGCAGGTTGTTTGCTGAATTATTTTATGAACAATCATTTAAATAGTAGTATTTATACTAGAGATCACCTGACTTTGTTGAAATACTTTTAAAAGTTATAAATAAAAAATGTGATATGTCAAGATTTGGATGCCCATGCTCATGCAAAGCAGGAACAAAACACATTTCCAGAAAATAAACTTAAACTTTGTTGTGTGCAGGTGCATTTTCAGCTTTATCTTTCTTTCAGCAAAATAAACCCTGACAGTTTGATCAACTCGTTTCACAGTAGAGGAACACATATCTGTGGTTTCTGTCATGAAGCATGATAGCATCATACACACCCAGCTTCCAGTAAGAACAACTTCCTCTATATTTGTTTGCTGCATAGTTTCACTTTGAAAAATACAAAAGTACAATGTTTGATTTAAGTCCAGCTATTCAAGGCAAAATGTAAAAACCAAAGACTGTGAGCAGATCTCTTGTTGGCGTATCATTGGGGGAAACCCTGATGCAGAGGGAAAGTAAAATTTACTCAGTGATGAAGCAAAACTTTTACAGTTTATGGCAGAAACAGAACAACACATGCAAACAACATAATGCAAGAATCAAGAACAGAACAAAGGCAGGTCCGGTGGCATGAGGGGCTTTGGGGGTCCTGGGGTGTCAGGGGCCTGTTTCACACCAGCAAAAGGCAAAGACCTTGGACAGTTTCTATCTCCAAACTAACCGAGTGAGTCGAGTAATGCTGTTGGATACAAGTAATGCTAGCTAAATGATGACTAATGACGATATTTCATGTTAAGCTTGTAAACAAGTACAGGCTACGAATTTACTGGTTTCATTTACTTGAGTAGCGTTTTTGGAAAAACGCTACTAATAAGATTAGTTTTACTTCCCTGTGCTTTTTTCTTTAATTTGAGCAATATTATTGTTGCTACTCTTGTTTGAGTAGACTGATTTTGTGTTAAAATAAATACATGTCAGAGTGGAAACATTTGGTTCTTGGATTTTTGCAATGTACAAGCTAATGCTTATGCAAATTTTAACATAATTACTCAACATTTTATACATGTCAATTTTACATCCTTCTAGTTTTTTGCATGAATAAACATGGTCAATTTATTTGGTGACATATAGGTTTGTTTATGTAACCTGCTAATTTCCTCTGGAGCTGGGGCTGAACAAAGGAAAACCAGGAGGCTAAATACGGAGGTAAGTGCTGAGAATGACACAGGAATCAGGCGACCCAAATCAGAGGGAAGGCAGAACAGCTGTGGTGGAGACAGAGCATAGAGACTGAGGAGGGGAAACTAAGGAAGCTGAAGCTAGATCGAAACACAAAGGAATGAGCTAATGAACCACAGTCTCAACACAATAAAGAGGAATGAAGCGTCCTGGAAAAACCCAAATGATAATTATAAAATACTTGAGTGAAAGCCAAAACCCAGTCGACCATAAATCATGACAATCATCTGTCGCAATCTTAGAGCTTACAGAGGTGAAGTTTACACAGCAAGCCAATGCAACCCACGTCAAACTTCTTCACCAGTCTGAACGACACAATTCCAATCTTTTCACCCCCAAACAATCAGATCAGATTGCTCTTTTAAAAACAAGCAGTCCTCTGTTGTTCTGCTCTGAGATGTTTTCTGCAGGCTTTAGGTCTGAGATGATCATGGAAGAATGTTTGTCGTCAAACTGGTCAGTTTGAAAGCAATCAATCAATCAATCAATCAATCAATCAAATTTTATTTGTATAGCACATTTCAGCAGCAATGTGTCAGCTGCACTGGATTTCAGAATGAAAAGGACTGAATGCAAAGACCCTTCACATTAACATAAAATCCCAATAAAATACATTGACATTTATGACAAAATATACAAAAAGATATGAATATTTTTTTGCTTTGTATTAGGATAAGCAAGTTGGGCTTTGGTAAGGCTTTAAGGTTTATGATAAAGCAAGCAACCCTCCTGCTTCTAAGCAACAGGAGTTGGTCAGCGGCTTCACTGTATTTAGCTAATGGAGGAGTCCCAGTTGTGGTGTTTTTAATGCATTGTATGGAATTACTGAAGACAATTAAACTTGGTTACTGAGCTAAATTCAAACTTATCTGCTGAGTTTTGATTTTGCAAATCTGTTGCATTATTATCTATAAAAATTGACAAAATGCTGGGGATATTCAGCCTATCAGAATTTGTTTTGCACATCTCCAACACAACTGGTTATTTTCTGGAGCTGAACATTTTTCCTTGTACTGATTGCTGACTGATTCTCAGTCAAAACCAGTGAGGCATAAAAAAGAGCCCACAAAGAGACCAAGGAATTTAGAAATTATTCTACACCGTTTAATTCAACTGGAGATAATCATTAATGTGTGATGATTTATTTATCCTGCATTAATCTTGCAGGATAAATAAATCCTGCAAGATGTGTGTCTAATCTATCAGGGAAGGTTTACCTTTGAGATCTTCAGATTAGCTTTTTATTCTCTCAGACACAGAGTCTTCACACTTTCAAATTTGTGATTAGCATCTCATCAGGGCAGAATTACTGGCATGTTTTGGACATGGAAGAACCGCAATGTGATGGATGGGACAGATTAAACTACCTTAAGCCACACAACAACAAAGCTGTCATCCGTCCAAGCATTCTGGTGCGAAAGCTTTCACTTTGCAGTCTGACTGGAATGACATCAAGACTTTTTAAACAACAACTTTTTGTCTATGTCATGCAAGCCTACCAGGAAGTGAACTCTGGCTCTGGCAGGTGCAACAATGGAAGATTTTTTATACAACAAACAGGTCAAACCTGCTGGTCTTGCTGAACTTTAGAGCTTCAATGCAGAAGATTTTATTTACAGAAAAAGAAGAAACTGAAGTTAAAGCATATAAACTTAATTTTTCACAGAAACCTGCTAATTTAAATCAAATCTGAAATAATGTTGATTTTGGTATTTTTGTTTGTTTTTGCACTGGAGGTAACCAGAGGCAATCATTAAAAATATGTTTTGTTTGCCAACCGTGAAGAGCTGACACGCAGAGCTGGGCCTAAAAATGAGTATATCTCCAGATAAAATATAACATCTTCTGCCCCTCTGACCTGACTCAAAGAAATCCATTCAAATGGATTTTCATTTCTGTTTCAACACTTTCACATTGAAGAATTTATATGCTACAAATACAATTGAAGGTTAAACAAGCCATCAGGAATAAAGTTGCAGGAATGAGGGCAGGTCTGAAAACGACCACAGGGCAACAAAGAGACAAACAGGAGACACCAAGGAGAGTTTAGAGATTAATTAATCTAACAGGATTTTTAATGTGGAAGGAAACCAGAGAGAACTCATGGATGCACATGGAGAACATGCAAACCATCAATCCCATTCAGGGTTGGTAGGGGTGCTGGTTTCCATCTCCACCTGTAACAGGTTGAGAGGTTGGGTGTCAAAGCCAGTATATGAAGACAAAATTATTACATTTCAAGTTAACAGTTTTCATCAGAAATAAATTTAAAAAAGTCTGCAAAGTTTTGATTAGGAAGAGTGAAAATGAGAAACAGAAGAATTATGAGTCGTTGAATGAAAATGCAGTCAGCAACAGAGAGAAGAGAAAGATGAGAATAAAGGAGCAAGCTCTCAAAATCCAGCGCTGAGTTTCAGAAGCAATTTCAATATGAGAGACTCAGGCGTTCCAGTTTACCAGACTGTTTGGCAAACATGAAGAAGCAAAAAGTCAAAATCTTTTGTTATGAGCTGCATTTGATTAATAATGCTGGGGACACTGATTCCCTCTTTTATTCATTACAATATTCTTGATTTTGATTTGATTACATTTGAGAAAATGTAATCTTTGTTCACCGTTTCCTTTTATAATTGTTGTCTGTTTTTCTGCTACTGGTTCAAATAAATAGGTGCTTAAAAGGTTTCTGGAGACACATCTGGAGACACATCTAAAAAAAAAAAAATTATTATATATATATATATATAAACAACAGAGGAAGCGTTGTGGTAGATGTAGCAATACCAAGTGATTGCAACATCAGGAAAAAGGAGAAACTGGAGAAATACCAGGGCCTCAGGGAAGAACTGGAGAGGGCCTGGAAGGTGAAGACCACAGTGGTGCCTGTGGTCATCGGGCCCTCGGGGCAGTAACCCCCAAACTGGAGCAGTGGCTACAACAGATCCCAGGAACAACATCAGACATCTCAGTCCAGAAATGTGCAGTCCTTGGCACAGCCAAGATACTGCGCAGAACCCTCAAGCTCCCAGGCCTCTGGTAGAGGACCCGAGCTCAGAGGATAAGAACCACCCGCGGTGGGTGAGAAGGGAATTTTTTTTTTTTATATATAAAATAATTCCCCTTTAATGTAATCTTTATATTAATAATAAACTTTGATCAGTCATTGTCAAACATCAGCTACGTATTTTATTACTTTTTTCAAGGAAAAAATTGTTACAATATGATTTGTCAACACTTCTATGTACAGATTCATTACTTCATGGATGTCATAATGTAGTTTGGTATATATGTCATTATAATCCCATTAAACATATTATAATTTGGTGGGTTGTCATTTTTAAGATCTCTAAAGCAGATTCCACTCAGCTCGTCAACCCATGCCATGATGAGAATTACTGTTTGACAACTAAAGATCTTTAATTATCAGGATGCCTCAGGGACCTGGAACAAGAGCTTATAAGCAGGTCTAACAAGTTGTTTTGCATTTCTGCTGTTTCCAGAAACTGATGCATGTTGGTCCTTATTGCAGGGTATAAAATGAAGCAGCTTTTTGTAGGATGGACCACTGGTCAGGATGGGTACCATCACTGTACTGCTGCATCTGCTGCTGATGGTCTCTGCTGCCTCTGCAAGATATCAGCACCATTTTTCTACCTTTGGCCGGTCAGTGGCTTTCACTCCCAAAGGAAGAAATTCAGATGGGACTTATGAGGTGAGTGTCTTTCTACTGCTCTATTTAGGATGACGTAGAAAATGTGTGACATTAAGAATTTAAATCAAATTTAATAAGAAGAAAATTATTTTAAAGAGCACCCTTTCTGTGTATAATTTTATAGTTAAAACTATTAATATCTGATCACTATTGGTAGAGTATAAAATAACAGAAACAGCCTTTGTTTTCACTCGCAGGGGAAATTCATTTAACAGTACTTAAAGTGTTACTATAATACACAGAATAAGATTAACAATAACAATAATGATGACACAGTGTTCAGGACAACAACAGAAAACAGTGCAGGTTTTAGAAACAGACTCATTGGCCTCACGATCCAAGGGATGTGCAACTCATGTTTTCAACAATTGTGAATAATGTTCATGTGTATCAAACCCGGAAAAGGCAGACTGTTTACAATACAGTTTGTCAATTTTAGCAGCTATGAATGTTTCCATCTGATGGATGAATGTTTCCATTTCAGTTACAGTGAAAGTTTTTCGGTATAAAGCAGTATCTGCTACAGAGTTTATGTTGACCTTTTCCAGGTCGAACTTCGACAGAAAAACACTTTTTTTATCAGATACGACTCATCTGATGAGGAAACCTGCCAGAGCGGTGACTGTGGGACCAGGACACAACGCTCTGTAGACTTCGTTACATCTGGTTCCTATGGTCTTACATGGACACAATATGAGACGAAAACAACTAGAAGGCTGACCAGTAACCTTCCGTTTGAAATGAGGTGAGATTTCAGATGAAGACTTCCTCAAATAAAACAAATTGAAAAAACAGCCTCACTGGTTTAAACATTCATCCATCTACTGCTCAATTGAACAGTTTCGTTGCTCTTCTGACTAGTGAAAAATTACACCCTACAGGCACCATGTCAATCATTTTAAGAATATCATTAAATAACTGAGATAGAGTAGACAAGGAAGACCAAAACTGAGAGTGATCAGACAAGAAAGAGGACAATGAGAGAGGGGGTAAGACATGCAGCACAAGTCATCAGGATGGGAACCGAACCTGAGACGGCTGCATCGAGTCTGAGATCTCCTCATGTGGTTGGTGCTGTGCCTCTGCGCCAACACAGCAACCCTGTGTTGCTTTAGATGTGTGATTGGTTCAACACACCTTAATCCAATGGCTGAATGACCTCTGACCTCCAGAGATCTGAACTGCAATATTTGACTAAGCTGTGGTGAAGCACCGTTTCATGGGGATCACAGTCCATATCAACTTTTTTGGTCAAAAGGGAAAAGAATCACTCTGAAGATATACAAGCCGTTATTTTCTCCAAATCCTATATAAATATATTTATATCATATATAAATATCTTTACATCATATATAAATATATTTATATCATATATAAATATGATATTTATAACATATTTATATATTTTTATCATATTTATATTATATAAGTACATATATATAACTGTTCCAAAATGCACCACGAAGCACTGAAGGTTGCAGAACTGAAGCAAATATAAAGTGTTCTTTAAATCTGTTCAATTGTACTTTCTGTTCATTTTACTGAACAATATAACTATCAATACTTCATTTATGTCCATATTAAAACTTCTCATTCAACAGATACCCATACTATTACTACTGGTACAACGGAAATGGTTACTGGTATCCAAACGTGAGAGGTGAATATTATCCATGGAGAATGATGACACACGTGGACATGGGGATCCGATCAGATACTCAGGAATCTAACAGACCTCCTGTCATTACCACCCCTAACATTCTCAGGTAAATAATACTCACTTGTTTATTTGTAAATATTCACTAATTTTCCAGGCAAAAAGCCACCAACAACCCTGGTATTATATTGAGAATATTGTTACTAATATGTCTGATTGTACCCAAATACTACGATAGATGTCTGTTGATAGGAAAGCTGCGGTTAATTTATGTTCATCCATCTGTATCAATATCATTACGTAATAATCACAAATTCTACTATAGTTGCAATGTCTCATTTAATGTAGGGATAGAGTTAGGATTACATAATATTCCCAATGGTTCAGTGCAGTGGTCTCTTCATATTTTCCAAAGCTGTACATCTTATATAAGTGTACAAAATATACAGCACTGGAAGCAATTTAAATATACATCATAGTTCCAAAATGCACCACGGATCACAGCAGGAAATCATTCCTGCCTTTAGCCATTAGCTGTTACAATGTCAAACTCTTTACATTTAAGTTTTCTCTATGAAGGAGGACCTTGGATGGAGTAGCTTGCCAACATGCAAATTCCTGTTGCAGATCAAATATTCTATTCTATTCTAAATGAGCTTGACTGTGATTAAATTATTCATCCACAAATAGAGTAGCAGCAGTTACAGCATTAGATCCCAGACTTCCCTCTCCCTCATTCAGATCTTTTTAGAGGTGCTTTGACTTTCCCAAGTCAGCTTTAACACTTCATCTCTCCTGAGAATCCTGGCCCAGTGGTAAACAGACATTTTTTAGAGGATATTTCACAAATATTTTCTAAAAGACATTGACTAAACATCCTGACTAAGTCAGCAGAACAACTCAAGCCTCTCTCCTCCCTGTAGGTCAGCCCTGTTGCCTTTAGACACAGCTTTTTTTTGTAGCCTTTTTTATTTACAATTTAATTCTTTCAATCATACCTACATCTCATGTTCATGAGCAAAATGATCTGCTAAACTGACTGAAAACTCTTTTTAGAAATTCTCTTCCCAGCACAACATTGTACTTCATTCAACCACCAAAAGACTCAATCAACTCTTTTTCATCTGAGGACAGTGGTCTTCAGCTTGGAGGTCCTAATTTACAAGCTGCTCAAGTATCTGCATGAATTTGCTGATTGACTCCAAGTACAGACTGGAAACCACTCCAAATCATTATAGATAAAATGCATAGCCAAGTCCAAGCTGGACACCCTCTTTCCAGGCATTTGCCCAAATCAATAACCTCTACTACCTGCCGTTTTCAACCAGGCTTTCGTCTCATTACAGAGTAACAAACAACTGCCCTCGATCATTTAATATCAAGCCTGTTGATCCCGATGGTGACAATGTCAGATGCAGACTACCGACAGACTCTGGTACATATGAGTGTTCTATATGCAGCCTTCCGAATGGCTTCTCTTTCGATAAGGTAAGAATCTTTTTATAACAAAAGTTAAAGAGTAAATTGTTTTTGAAGGATGTCTTCCCTTCCTCCCAGTCTCTATGTAAATTAAGCAGCTCATGACTCAATGTAAATAAGTGAACTTGAAATGTGTAACACTAATAGTGTATGGCTAAATACAAATTTTAGCCATGCACTATTTTATGAAAACAACTAAAGCTGAGCAAACTCAACAGATATCACATCTAAATGTGGTAAATGTATAGATAGCTTCGGGTTTTCAGAACATCTATGCTATGCTGTCTTAGCGCAAACTGGACATTCATTGTGGACATGAAGTATCTTTCCAGAGGCAGAAGGAAGATCCAGGTGCTCAGCTAGACTCAACCGAAAAAAGGAACTTGAAGCCTTTCTACAGTCCTATCTAGGCCTGTCGCGATAAACGATAAATCAATTAATCGCACGATAAATTAAAACTATCGACCTCATTTCGATTATCGGCTATATCGTTTCTTCCTGCCTTATTCTCTTAGTGTTGATGACACTGAATAAAAAAAGGTTCCACTGACCCTCCCTTCCTCATTTCTTTAATGCCCAGCGCGCGCTGCACCATCTTATGTCGCCGATTGTCGGCCCATTATCAAAACCTGAGAGACACATTAGCCGACAGAAATCCGCCGTGTGTTTTCCAACAATCGGCACAAAATAATAAATCCAGTTCACTAATTTTGAAACCAGGCATTAATCGATTCCTTACTACAATCTGCCTGCAATGCATGTAGCGAGTGTCAGTCTGACTGAATGAAAATCATTATAACCATTTTATGTCACCTTAACGAAGAACAGCTGAAAAGTTACCAGGTTTTCTGGTAGAAATTTCGCTCCAACTCCTCCCGGAGTTATTTATATTTTCTTTGCACCAACTGTTGAATAAACATTCATGTTATTTCCGATGTCTGCTGGACTTTGGGTTTCGTCGTGTCAGCTGTTCGGGATTCCCTCCGTGTTTCCCCTCAGAAAGCACGAGGAGAATCCGCGCTTTCTGATTGGCTCCCGGTCACATTCAACAGGCTGCATTCAGCTCCCAGTCTGGGCAAATCCTGGATTTAGATTGGAGCGGCCACAACGATCTACCGTAACACACTAGTGACAATCTCAGAACGAATAACGTTCTAAGATTGTTGTTCGAGGTAAAAAATCCTGTAGTTTGAACTTTTGCATCAGGCAGTCAGATTTTTCTCTATTTAAATATAATTATTACAGAAGGCCAATATAATATACAGACTTCATAATCTGCAGTATTTTGGTTGAATGCAGTGTTTATTTCCACTTTGGCTTTATGTTGTTTAGTTTTTATTCAAGTACATTTATTGTTAATGGAGACTGAGAATCTATTTTATTTTTGTTTTTGGTTGTGTTATTTATTTTGTGTATCAGCCCCAGTGTTAAGTGTCTTTTGAAAGTAAAGTGCATCTATCTTTGGCAGAAAATTGCAATTCTGAAATTATTATGCAATTTCTATTAAATCAGTGTAAAAAGGTCTTCAAACAATATTATCGCTACAATTTTTTGAGACAATCGCCCAGTAAAATCTGTTTTCGTGACAGGCCTAGTCCTACCAGCTGCTCGATTAGCACCATGTACTTAACATGAGCTCAAGTTCTACTCCCTGATATCTCTGGATGGTTTCTTGATAGGGAAACATTTCTGGTAAAAATCCACAGTAATTATTTAGGATGTGGGCACAGATGAGGGTCACATTTGGAGGAATAGCATCTCCAATATCAATTTGATCAGTTTCAGTTTGGTGATCCAATTCACCAAACTGAATTTGATCAGTGGTGAATTGATCAAATTCAGTTGCAAGTAACTCTGATTTCATAGACACTTACAACAGCTCATCAGACTTCATGATCTGAACATAAACAACAAGACCTAGGAAGGTTTAAGACATATGTCTGTGCCCTGCTAATGAAGAAACATGACTTGTGACAGTGGCAGAACTTGTTTTAAAAATACTCCACAAACTGCAGTTAAAATAAAAATCTATGCAAATGAGTCAAGTCATTATGAGCCTCACAGGCGAGAGAAAATCCATATGCAGCACATGAGACCACATTACTAATGTTTCTTACATACTGGGGTAGAAAAATGGATTGATGAACAAACAACACTTAAGACATTTGTCTTTCTTGTCAGAATTCCTGCACCCTTACATTTAATACTGGAGCTCAAACTGGATATAACCCAGTAGAGCTTGTGGTGGAGGACTTTCCCAAACAAGACATCATACTGACTTACTCCGATGGATCCTACACAAGAAAATGGCCCCAAACAATGACACGACGCAAACGGCAGATTATGGCAGCTTACCCAGGAAGCACAACAGCTGCTGCAACCACCACTACAGTTTATCCAACCACAACAGATTATCCTACCACCACCACGACTCCTCCAACCACCACCACAAGTCCTCCTACCACCACCACAAGTCCTCCTACCACCACCACAAGTCCTCCTACCACCACCACAAGTCCTCCAACCACCACCACGACTCCTCCAACCACCACAAGTCCTGCAACCACCACAAGTCCTCCAACCACCACCACGACTCCTCCAACCACCACCACAAGTCCTCCAACCACCACAAGTCCTCCAACCACCACCACAAGTCCTCCTACCACCACGACAACTCCAACCACCACTACGACTCCTCCAACCACCACAACTCCTCCAACCACCACAACTCCTCCAACCACCACCACGACTCCTCCAACCACCACAACTCCTCCAACCACCACCACGACTCCTCCAACCACCACAACTCCTCCAACCACCACCACGACTCCTCCAACCACCACCACAAGTCCTCCAACCACCACAAGTCCTCCTACCACCACCACGACAACTCCAACCACCACCACGACTCCTCCAACCACCACAACTCCTCCAACCACCACCACGACTCCTCCAACCACCACAACTCCTCCAACCACCACCACGACTCCTCCAACCACCACCACAACTCCTCCAACCACCACCACGACTCCTCCAACCACCACCACGACTCCTCCAACCACCACGACTCCTCCAACCACCACGACTCCTCCAACCACCACCACGACTCCTCCAACCACCACAACTCCTCCAACCACCACCACAACTCCTCCAACCACCACACGACTCCTCCAACCACCACAACTCCTCCTACCACTACTGCACAGTATTACCGATCATCAATCAGACCTTTAAGCATTCTACCGCTACAATTCACTGTTCTTGGTATGTAACATTTTTTCTACAACTTACTCAAATAAGTGTATTATTTCTCATTCGTTGTTTGATTTCCAGTGGACTCACACAATGCTCCTTCGTGCCTCGATGGTGATTATTTTCCCATTTTTGTGGCACCAACTCCAATTAATGGAGTAAATATTCCTGCATATGTCAACCGCATCCTCGAAATTAAAGTCAGTTCAAAAGCTCAGAACACAACGTAAGCAATTTTCCTCTTGCTTAATATTCGTATATGTTCTTGAAATATTCTTGTTTAGACTTGTTTATAGTAATGTGTTTGCCTTTCCATTCTGCCATTAAAACCATTTGTACTCTATAGGATTAATGACCTCATTGTGATAGGCCCACAACGCACTTCTAAGGAGAGATCCTCCACAGATACATACATTATAAAATGGACACCAACTGAAGATGAACTGAATTATCATTTCCCTATTTGCTTTGTGTCTGAAGCAAGAGATATGTGAGTATCAAAAACGTGCCTTAGATCAGCTAGGTGTAACTCATATTCAATAGCAAAACCAAAAAACTTATAAATTAATCAACAGCGTTTCTACCATGGTTCTCTTGTTTGCTGCTATTCAGGTATTACAACATCTATCACTCAGAGCTGCGGTGTGTGTCTGTTGATGTTAGTCACCAGGGTGAGTCAATAAAGCAGTTTATCCATGATATTATTAATAATCTTAATCCTCATTTATCCATTTTTTAACATTTTAACAAATATTTGAAGTCAAATAGGTACTACCATGCAGAAACTGGAATAACTTTCAGCTTAGCACACATTAGCTTCATCCAGCTTATGCTGTGGGATGACAGTGTGGTTGGTTACCAGGTGTTGTTCCTCTACACCAGTGCTTCTCAATTATTTTCCGTTACGCCCCCCCTAGCAAGAAGAAAACTATTCGCGCCCCCCACTTCCCACCGTGACTATCCATCTCTGCATAACATTTTTTCCTTATTAACATTTTTTTCGCTGAAAAAACTCTAGCGGCTTATCGCGTGATTGGGATGTAACGTATTTAAGTGACGCGCTAATTTATTTGGCTTCATGCTGTCCGCTGCGAGCATTTTTAGACACAGCAAACACACCGGTCTTTCCTCTTCTCCAACTGTAGTCACAGTGAAGCCAAGCTAAATACGATTCGTCGTATTTCCTCTTCTTAGCTTTCGGTTGACTTTCTGTTGTCTCATTATCTTTGTCTCTCTCCGCTTTTCTTTTCATCCCTGTGAAAAACTTTTCATGTTGGAGGTTGTTGAATAACGGAGGCCATAGACAGAACGCAGTCGGAGCTTTTTGTTGACTTAACACTGCTAACCAAGGCAAACCTGTTGTCTTGTAAGTCGTAAAATGTTGCACTGTCGCAAACGTGACAGAAGTAACAATGAGAGCGCCACTGCCGCCTACTGTGCGCAATTACACTTTATACTAGTACGGCCAAAAAAAAGCCTGTTCCCCAGGATCACACGCCCCCCAGGTATCGCACCGCGCCCCCAAAGGGGGCCCGCCCCACTATTTGAGAAGCACTGCTCTACACTGAGTTATGTTTTATGATTTTCAACTGAATTTTTTAAAGTTTAAGATGAGATTTAGAGCTTATTCTTGTATTTATTTGATCTTACTGAACCAAGACATTGGTGGACTAGTCTACAGTTCATGGGTATTTCCAGACTTCTATGGCACATGAACAGCTTCTTCATATGAACGGATACTACTTTTAAATGTGATGTCATCACAGCTGACAGGGAGTAAGAATGTTTTGTAGTGTTTTTGATACTATATCAGGAGCATCTAGCTTTAAAGATAGTCAGAAACTTTAAATGGTTCACCATTTTTACACATTTGCCACTACCCATAATGATGAGAAAATAACGTGAAACTTACCCTGTGAAAATTGTAGAGGCTGTTGTGACCTGCAATGAAACAACTATGACTATGGAAGTAGCAAAGACCTACACCATCAAACGTAAGGAAGACAAGCTGCATCTAAAAAGCTTCACCGATTCTTCTTGTGACCTCAAAAGACTCTCCAACGAAACCCATTTGGTGGCTGTCATAGAGCTCGGAGCATGTGGGACACAGGTTCAGGTACAGAGAAACAAAAATGAACCAAACACGGTGGCAGATTTAAACAATGAATGAAAGAATTAAATTACATAAAAAAATTCAACAAAAAAAACTCAAAGCAAAGAATGAAGGTGTCTCTGAATACGATTGTACAGATCAGATCTTGTCTGAACAGTTGTCTTTAGGTTCACGGATGCATATTTATCAAGACAGAAAGTTTCTGTAATTATAACAAACCATTTTTTTCAAAGAGTGTTTAATTCTTTCTTTCCAGGAGGATGAAGATAGGATATACTTTCAGAATGAAATCACTGCAGCCGACCCAAATAAAATAATTTCCAGGCAGGACGATGTCGAAGTTGCCTTTACCTGCTCCTACCCAAAACGAGCCAACCTGACCCTGGGATTCAGACACAAAAACCCGTACGCCTTCAGAGAGAAAGGCTTTGGAGCTTTCACCTTCCAGTTTGAATTTTTTGAGAGCCAGCGTTTCAGGAAGCAGGTAAACGCCAGCAGCTACCCAGTTGAAGTTTACCTGAAGCAGATGATCTTCATGCAGATCGAGGCCACCTCATCCATCCCAAACACTGAGCTGTTTGTGGAGTCCTGCAAGGCGACTCCCTACGACAATCCCAACTCCCGTATCAGCTACACCATCATCGAAAACGGGTAAAAAGAAAATAAAGGATTATTACTTTAATAGTTACTACAAACTGTTTTTCTGTTTGTCTAAAACACTCTAACCATTGTTTTCAGATGTGTGAAGGACAGAACTGTTCAAATCTACCAAAGCCCAAAGTCTCAGTTCAGGTTTGGCATGGAGGCTTTTGAGTTCATCGGAGCTCACGAGGAGGTGAAGTTACTTTTTTATGTTTTATGACCCCATGTTAGTATTTATCTACTCAAACTTTACCTTTAGTGAAAAGTATATCAAGAAAAACCCAACCTATGATACTTTTATCTGGAAAATGAACTTTTTACGGATCTTCAGCAATAGGGCATTGGCAGGGAGCTGTAAACAACAGCTGCCAAATGTGAGAAATCAACACAATAAACAAATAAATTAAAAACACCTTTTCGATTACCAACACATCTAATCTCAATACAGCCACAAACAGTGACACTGAGTGGCCTGTATGAAACCCAAAATTGTTTCATCCATCCATTATCGAACAGGCTTGCAAGGTTGCAAGTGTGGCAGTTTCCCAACTACAATTTAAGATTGTTTCACTTCAAGAATAATATCGAAGCCAACATTGTGCAATGTATATCTTTAAATGTAATGACAAAAAATAAATAAATCTGACTTTCCTCCATGTTTCTGCAGGTTTACATCAGCTGTTCGGTCCTCCTGTGTGAGATCGGCACTCCTGGAACTCGATGCTCTCAGGGATGCATTGGATCAAACTCATGGAACAATCGTAAGAAGAGGGACGCTCCGGCTGAGACGAGCAGCCACTCCATTTCCCAGGGTCCTTTGCGCCTTGCTAAGACATCTGACACCAAAGGTGAGTTTAACTAATGGTTACTCAATCTAATGTTTTTTTTAATGACGTTTTATTCAATGCTATTCAAATTTGGTTTATTTTAAATTGTGTGGTTAGTTTGAAGTATTCTAATTTTTAGATTTTCATTTATTTTTAGAGCCAATAGAGAATATTTAGAATTACCACGATTTTTTATTTTTTCAGTCATATGGAAATACAGTCTATATTAAAGTTGAAAAAATATAACGGCAATAATTGATCCAAAACATTTTTTTCTACATTGTATTTGCATACAGATTGACTTTTTTTCTCTAAATAAAAAAGTATAAAGATCTTAATCAAAGCACTACTTAAACTTTATTTTCTCAGTTTGTCTTTTTGTCTGATTCTGCACTGTACAAGCTTTTATAACCAGATAAAATCTATCTTGTTTACATTTCAGGGTCTGGCCTGAATGTGACTCTGAGTCTGAACCAAATCTTGATTGTTGGCTGTGTCCTGGTACTTGCAGTGATCATCTATCGGTCCAGAAGAACCAGAACTAAATACCAACTGGTGCCAACCTTTGAAACACAATAACTTTCAAAACTTCATTTCTCTCGTTTAAAAATATTGGTTGCTTAACAGTAAATTATTTTATTTGTCAAAAAGGTGTCTTTACTTTTAAAATACAAAACAATGATTCATAATGTCTAATATTTGAATATGTTCTGCATTTTGGGCTCAATTTACATTTTTCTTTTCTCTCATACCTAAACTAGAAAGAGCAATCAATGTTTTAATCCTTTTTTGTGCCACTATCATTAAAATTATTCTGCACAAATACATTGCAATTTGTTTTTTCATTCACTTGTGAGGAAGTCTTCAAAATTCCTATCTATTCTTTCAAACAAGGGTTAATAATTATTGTAGTCGTCAATCAGTGTTGCTGCCCATTTATGAGATTGTAAGGCATTTATAACATTCTCTTAAGATAATTATCTTTGATGATCTGAAGGTTTAAAAACTGAAAATCAATGGAAATTTGTTACCAGTGAAAACTGTTATTTGTGAGGAACAAACTAAAATAATGAGTCTAATATTAAAAACTGAAAACCAGGAACTTAAACAGAAACTCAGCAGCAGCTTCTTGGTGAGAGCCTGAACTAAGGAGCTGAGGGAAAATGACTAGTAACTTTAAATCTGTTACTAGTCACCCAGAGTCCTGCACAGGACACATCGTTTTCATTATCCCATTTGACAAAATGCAATATTTATGGCTTGGTTCATAAATGGTTACTATATTATGTTTTTATGCCAGAAAATACTCTGAACTGACATGTTCCCATAAAGATAAACTTGGCCATTAATTGTTAAGAGTCAACTCAAAAGTTTCCAGTGGAACAAGTGAGTTTTGCAAACTGTGGTTTAATTTTGTGCCAACAGTGGACATCATTTAAGATTAAAGTGATAAGAAATCCATTCATATGTGAGCACCAAAAATGGGAACAAAATTATTCATGAAATAAAGACAATGAAAAAATATCCACTTTTCTACCTACGTTATCACTCCTCTGCTCTTGTCTGGCATCCTCTGGCTTTGGTGGACTGTACAAAAAGAAAATGTGACAGTAAATAAATACGTGGACACACCTGAAGACAAGGAACTATGAACAGTCCCCATCATCACCATCATTTATTCCTTGCACGATCTGTAGAAAACCCAAATGGCTTTAACAGACATTAACATTACACCACAATTAGCATGGTATAATATTAGATATCTGTAATTAACTGATTTTACTCTTGGGATCTACTTGGATCTGATCCATGCTCATACCCTTTAAATCCAATAGACCAACTTGTTCTAATGCAGTCAGAACTTTACTTACTTGTTCCATCTGCACTGTTTCTATCACGCAGTCTCTAATACCTCATTGACTGCAGATGCTACGTGTTCCTTAGTTTAGTCAGGCACAGCATTTGTGGATTAGTAATGTTCTTCAATACTTAAGCCCTTTACATTTCAACTGTTTGGCATTTTAACAGAATTAATAGCAGTTCGTCTTTATTAATACACTAAATGCTTTTATTACAACATGAGCTTCAGAACAACCGAACTAGTACGAAGCTCCTTAAATGGCGAATCTCTGTAAACATCACCGTTTCTCTCTCACTTAGTCATGTAATATTATAGTGCCTTTGACTTTGGCAGTAAATTATAAAAATGTCTATTCTAGAACCATTTCGACACATTAATAGCATATGAAGCAACCATGGACTGTTTTCCCCCCTGGCGTCTGGAAGAAGGTTCCGCAGCATCTTGTGCAGAACAACCAAACTACTGAACAGTTTCTTCCCCCGGGCCATCAGACTGTTTAACGCCACATAACACCCCTCCACACACTCACAAACCAAATGACCCCCCATGGACATGGTCAATACATGCACTTTAGTTTAGTTTTGTTCACAACACTGAACCTGTGTATTCTATGGCACTTGTATTGTATTTATTTATTTATTGGGTAGTTTAAGGTTTTAGCTCTGCTACACTGGTAGCCAAGTAACGACATTTCGTTGTCAAGATTCACCTTGTGTTTTTTTTTGTACAATGACAATAAAGGAAGTCTAAGTCTAAGCCTTTCAGTTGTTTTTCAGTTAGCTTTACACTAGCTAACTGAAAACCAACTAGCTTTAGCATGGTTAGCATACAGTAACAAGTTCTGTTTTCTACAAAATATTTATCAGGAACCACATCATGGACCCGCTAGTGGCGTCCTGAGTAGTACATCTATTTAGCTCTTAAAAGCCAACAACACATATTCATTAAAATATCCACATACTGACCTGTAGCACCGAACAAATGAGGAACACGTTGATCCTGTTAGCATCGAGCAGGAGGCTCCTAACGTGTGTCCGTAAGCCACCAACGAGACCAGCGCCCCCTGGCGCCTGGATGTGGAATTGCCCTGAACAACTGAAAAAAACACAAACATTATTAAAAAGCGAACGCACACACACACACACACACACACACACACAGACACACACACACACACACACACACACACACACACACACACGTAATATTGGAAACCTATTTTTTCTCTTCGTACTTAATTGGAGTTTTCATTCATTTCTAACTGAAGGTACCAGAGTTCCCAGTAAATAGTTAGTTGTTCAGGGACCAGAATTATCTTTCCAAGCCTTTATTAAAAGCAACACCAAGTGAGTTAAAATCGTGTGACGATTACATCAAAGTTAAAATAGCTGTCAAGCCTTCCAGAGATCGACTTGTTAAGCAACCCTGGGCTTGAGGTTATTACAGGCTGATCCTCAGCAGGAGTGGATCCTTTTAACTGCAGCTGATGGAGTGACAGGTGAGTGATGGGTGCATTTTGGTTGACTCCACTCTCCAGTGGAAGAAACCTGCCAGTGTCATTCACAATAGCTACACGGAAATCTGATGCACGGTCAGATGAAAGAATTATCTTTGAACATAACAGAATAACAGCCAATGAATCTGATTATGTTCCTGGAAATCATACAAACATTAATGAAAAACAACTGTTATGGCTGCAGTGAGTCTCTGCCCATTTTCCTTGTCGGGGTATGGAGACAGGCCTCCTGCAGGTGTTACGTTTTGCCCTGATTGCTGCTTTAAAAGCTGCCGTGACGCAGCAGACAGGAGGCTTTTCCTACCGCAGAACCCCATTTGATTTGGTTTGCATCTTATGGTTGGGTTTTGTTAGGTTTGTTGTGCATTTGCTTATTTCTGGTTAGTTATAGGTTTTGCATTAATCTATTTCGGTTTCTCATTTCAGGTATTCCCCTTTCCAGTTTTATTTCTTTAGAGTAATTTAATAAATTCAATATTCATTTAATCAGAAAATTGTTGTGTGGTCTCCTTTAATGTTCCCCACCAAACGAGCCTGGTGGACGTAACAACGATGAGCTTGTTTCACATGGTGGTGAAAGAATGAGCTGTCATGACTTTTAGGTTAAATTAGGCCTGAAACAACTGGTTCTGCCAGGTCATTTGCTGCAGAACCAGTTCAGCTGCAAATCAGTAAAAAATATCCCCTTCATGCCTCTTTCTTTATAAGAAAGCAACAAACAAACTATCTGTGAGGAGACTGGAGCATCGGTCAGGATGGCTTCTCTTGTGCTGTTGCATCTACTCCTCTTAGCAGCTTCATCTGAATCACAAATATACAGGCACCTTGGCACATCGCTGTCCTTCTCCCCTAAAAGAAAAAACTTAAAGGGGGATTATGAGGTGAGTCAAACACAAACATGTCATTATTATTACATCATTATTTGCTTTTTCAGGACCACAGAAGAGACAGAAGGATGGTGTCAAGATTTTACTGACATAAAAGTATCTGTCCCTTTAAAAGGCTTGTGCAGCTCTATGAATGAAGTCTGATGTTTATGTTAAAAACAAGAACCATAAAGGAGAACAGTTACCTCTTCATGCAATTGATGTCACATATTTCTTGATATGACATCAAGACATATGAAGATACTGTATTTTGATACAAAAGTGTTTCCGGCTTGTATCTGAGAACTTGGAAGTTTTAGGTCAGAACTACAAAACAGCATTTATATTCTGTGACTTCTAGAAAGGGATCTCTGACTTGTGCTGTGAAGTGCAACATTAGTTTTCTGTCTAAGTAATAAAGAAATATTCTTTTTTTAATTCTGACAGCTATGAAGATTTGTTTTTTCATCAATTGTTTGGGTCATTTGGTGCAAAACTGTAAGTGTAATATTTTCTTAAAGTGTGAATCAAACAAAACCATTTGTCTCTTGTGCTTAAGAATTGGATGAGGTTTTACAGCTGTTTTGCAGATGAGAAAAAATATCAAGTTATAAAACTCCTTTAGTATTTTTACTACAGTTTCAACTTCTCAGTTACAAGCCACAAATGAATTTACACCAAAATACCTTTATAAAGAAATCTCTTTCAAATGGAAAAGCCAAGTTACTAACTCCCTGTTCAGTGATGTGACCATGTCAACAGTTACACTTTAAAATGAGTATTTCTCTTCATTTTACCTCATTTTATGTCAATAATTGCTGCCGATAAAATGTTTCTTGTTGTCTTATAAAGTACAGTAGTTTGGAATTCAAGCAACATGTTTGTTTTTTAGGTGGAAATTCGCTATAAGCCAACTGGATATGAAGACCATGAGAATTCCTATGGATGCGGATTTGGTGACTGCGGGATGGAGACCCAGAGCAACACCATCATTACTGCCCGTAATTCGATTAATCTCACCTGGTATCAAGTTGAAGTAGTTTCAAAGAGAAATTTCAAAACCAACCTTCCCTTTGAAATTTAGTAAGATGATCTTATATTGTGTAAAATAAAATATCTTCCAATTTTAGCCGTCAACAATTGTCTTGAAAAGCATTTTTGCTGAACTATTATTCCACCAGTTACCCAAACTACTACAATTTCCACTATAAGATGGGCTTATGGATAGAAAACTCCAGAGGATGGCTCACTCACTGGGGAACAATAACGTACATCGACCTGGGAACCCGATCTGATACCGGCGAATCCAACAGATCTCCCGTCACAACAACACTCCCTATTATTAGGTAAGTTCTTCAATACTGTTTATTATTTTCATAACGCTTTTTATTACATTGTTACGACACATTTACCTTTTTAATGTAGATTAAAACTTTTATATTTTTAATATATCCTTAGGAAAACACACAGATATATTTTTTACAAATGCAGTATTTTTCCAGCTGTCATTAAAGTTGTTTAATTTCAAAAAGTCCAGCTCTGTCCCAAAATGAATATTATTTAGGTTAGAAGAAGAGATCCATACGAATATGTGCCAAAAACAAAATAAAGTTTGTCTACATACATAAGTGTGCTACTGTGCCACAAAATCTTGCAAAGTATGAAAAAATAAAGTAAATCCATATTTCATATCAAACCAGTTAGAGTGTCAGTGGTTTTAGTGGCAGAGCCACAGCCAACTTCAGCTTTTAGGTCCCTGCCCAGGAAGACATGCTGTTATTTTTAACAACACTTTTATTTGAACAGTTTTAACATCCAAGTCTTTGATTATTTTAAGGCTTCAAGAATAAATCTTGAAGCAGAAATCTATTTGCAAAATACATATCATTGTAGATCTTTTTTCTTCTCTGAACTTAAAAATAATTTCATTTAAAAGACTAGTTTTCGTCATTTTTTTAATTATTATTTGGTTTAATGGTTTCAATTTTCTTTTTTGGTTAAAGCATAAAAAATATCAGTGTCTGACTTAGAAAAACATGCCTCAAAATAAACTAAATATTATTATTCTTCCTGCTCAATGCAATAATAATCTGTTTTGTTATACTTGCAAGGTAAAGTATGCACAAAACAATTACTTTTTCATGAAAAACAAAATTAAAACTCATATTAACTATTAAACTTTTAAAGTAAAGACATTTTTTGTTTTAGTAAACCAAACATCTGAACTTCAGATACTTCAACAAGTCAGCAGCTGCTGTGTTTTGGAGCAGTTTTTCTAAATTAACTGTTTAAAGCCCTTGATATTTTGTATCCCAAGCTACTGCTGAATGACAGAGGTCACAATGTGAAAATTACCTTTCTGAAACATATAAATGATTCAGTTGAATTCCCTGTTGCAGAGTAACAAAGTACTGTCCTCGAACGTTCAATCTGACTGTATTTGACCCTGACGGGGATCGCGTGAGATGCAGAGTACCTGTAATACGTTACAATGTCCCCCATGAGACTTGCTCATTGTGCAGTCTTGACAGCGGTTTCTCTGTAGATAAGGTAAGGTTATTTCATCATAATATAAACATGAAGAACCACACACATCAGTACTATTGAAATTTTATTTTACGTAATGCTAAATATATTTTTAAGATTATAAAATGAGACGGTTAAATTCTGTCAGTTCAAGGAAGATTCTGTCTGAAGCCTTCTGGACAGAAGGCTACTCCTACTGCACACCTAAACACCAACTGTCTGATGAAAGTATGTATGTTTTTTGTCAGAACTCCTGCTCTGTTTCATATAAGTCCAGCGAGGTCATTGGATACCATCCAATTGAGCTTGTGGTTGAGGACTTTCCCAACCAAAGGATTACCATCTCCTACTCTGACAGATCCTACACAACAAAACATCACTTGTCAACAATGCGCCGCAAGCGTCAAGCCTCATTTTACCCAACAACCACAGCAGCTCCAACTACCAATGCCTTTCACCCAACAACAACCACGGGAGCTCCAACTACCAATGCCTTTCACCCAACAACAACCACGGCAGCTCCAACTACCAATGCTTTCACCCAACAACAACCACAGCAGCTCCAACTACCAATGCCTTTTACCCAACAACAACCACGGCAGCTCCAACTACCAATGCCTTTCACCCAACAACAACCACGGCAGCTCCAACTACCAATGCCTTTCACCCAACAACAACCACGGCAGCTCCAACTACCAATGCCTTTTACCCAACAACAACCACGGCAGCTCCAACTACCAATGCCTTTTACCCAACAACAACCACAGCAGCTTCAACTACCAATGCCTTTCACCCAACAACAACCACGGCAGCTCCAACTACCAATGCCTTTCACCCAACAACAACCACGGCAGCTCCAACTACCAATGCCTTTTACCCAACAACAACCACAGCAGCTTCAACTACCAATGCCTTTCACCCAACAACAACCACGGCAGCTCCAACTACCAATGCCTTTTACCCAACAACAACCACAGCAGCTCCAACTACCAAAGCCTTTCACCCAACAACAACCACAGCAGCTCCAACTACCAATGCCTTTTACCCAACAACCACAGCAGCTCCGACTACCATTACTCCACACACTAACACCCCCCTTTATAGACCATCAAATCCTCCTTTAAGCCGGATTCCTCTGGAATTTACAGTTTATGGTAGATAAATGATTTCTACAAGACACAAATAAGCTCAGTGATGTTTTATAAGTTTCTCACTGTCTGTCTTGTCACCTGGTTTTCAGTGGACAATTACATCATTCCTTCATGTCTTGACGGAGATTACTTCCCCATATTTTTGGCACCAACTCCAGTTAATGGGGTGAATTTACCAGCCTTTGTGAAACAAACACTTAAAGTCAAAGTCAGGTCCACAGCTCAACATGCAATGTAAGAAAAGCTTAAATAACAGTCACTGATTGCACTTTTAATGTCTTCTTCTTTTTAAAATCACACCCATTAGTATTATTTTATAGTTATCAACAAATGTCATATATTCACAAACTGAACATACTGCTTGTTATGAATGCTTGTGACAGGACCACCGCGTATTTCAAAGGAAAAGGTTTCAAGCGATTCATACGTCATAAAATGGACGCCAACTGACTTTGAACTGCATGGTCATTTTCCTATTTGCTTTGTTTCTGAAGCAGAAGATGGGTAAGCCAGTTATAAATGGTCTCATTAAGCGTTACATAATTCCCATTTTATCTGGCAGACATTGTGCTTAGAATTGAGACATTCCGAGTTTATAATACCCACTGATTGCAGCTGAAACTGGTCTACACTTAAACCGTTAATAAATATTGAAAACCTGAATGAGGCCTGATTCAAACAAGTGGTTTAAATTGTCAGTTGATTTTCAAAACATGAGCAGCCATGCACATGCAACAATAATGAAAACATCAACAGAGTTGATACGACAGACTGCGGTGTTCAGCCGCAAGGCAAAGACCAAAATCAGATTTTAGTCACAAATATTTATATGTCAAATGGACAATCTTGCAAAACCTCTTGTTTATTTGCTCTAAACGTGAGTTCCTTGACTGACAACAAGGAAACAATGGCAATAGTTTGTACAGAGAAAAAGCAAAACATCGTCTCAGATGTCCACTGGACTTTTGTGCACCATTGCATTTGTTCTGTCTCCTATAATTTGCATTGCCCCATTTCCATCAACTCGCAGAAAGTGAAGTAACGTCACATTCAACAGGCTGTTTGCTCGTTTGTCCTTGCAACACCCAAATGCTGGGAAACCACAACAATCCAACATGTTGAATGTCTCTGATTTGGATACTTGGTTCTTTTGGTAGCAAATGTGCACCACATGCAGAAGCGATTGTCTTCAATGTAGTTGTCTTGGGTTCAACTCCCAGTCTTGGGTCATTTACTGCATGCCTTCTGTCTCTCAGTCTCCACCCAATTTCCTGTCAATTTCCTAGTGAATGAAGACCACCAGTGCCAAGGAATCTTAAAAAGCAAAATCAGTAATTTGAGGGCAGAGCAGTTTTGACATCCTTGCCAGCATATTATAGAAGCCATCCTCAAATTCAGTCCTCCAAAGCTGGTGTCCTGCAGGTTTTCTTTGTTTCAACACATCCGAGTTACATAATCATGTCATTAGCAAGGCTCTAGAGAACCTGACTGCACACTGAGGAGGTCATTCAGCCATTTGATTGTGGTATGTTGAAGCAGGACCACACACAAAGGTTGCAGGATATTCCAGGCAGGGATTTGAGGCACCCTGGACTAGATCACTCTTAACACACCACACCCAGCAGAAATATTGCACAATACCACCCAACTACCAATTGTCCTGGGATTGTATTCCCAGGACAATACCATCTTTAGATGGTGTACAATACCATCTTTAGATGGTGTACAATACCATCTTTAGATGGTGTACAATACCATCTTTAGATGGTGTACAATACCATCTTTAGATGGTGTACAATACCATCTTTAGATGGTGTACAATACCATCTTTAGATGGTGTACAATACCATCTTTAGATGGTATTGTCCTAGGAAGCATCCTAGGAAGTTGTGGGTCTTATAATATCCTGTGGAGACACAGACCAGCTGCCTCCAATTCCAGTCGACCCCAATTTACTTTAAACATCAACACTTGCACACAGTAGCCAAGAAAGGTCTAATCTAACCCCATAACAGTGCACATACAACACACCTCCAGAGGTAAATGACTTTTAGGAAAACTTTCAAAACCGCAAAATATAATCATCTGTCAGTTTATGCTACAGTTTAAAGATATTGTTTTCAAGTTTCTCGCCGGTTAATATGGAGCTTCACCTCAATGCCAATGTCCATGTTGGCGCTCCCTTAGATACATCAGTGCTTGAATCTTTTGCATACCTTTGATGTCAGATTGGAAGAAGCACAAAAAAAACATCTTTTAGTGCATGCCATGATAAATGTTGATGTTAAATGTCTCCTTTAGAAGTTTTGTTAAGTTGAGATCTGCTGCTACCTCCACCTACCTTCCAGTTTACCAGTGTAAATATTTGATCTCCATGGCAGACTAAGTCTTTCTAGTATCATTTTTCATTACCATAATTTAAGAAGTCTAATTTCTTTATAAAAGTGCTAAAACATTGTCCTGGAGACCTCTGTTTGTAGAGCAGTTTGTGCTTTAGGGAGAAAGCAGGACAAGAAAAGCTTTCATATACTGTTGACTTTCATGGATGAAACAGTCGTTTCTTTTCAGACAACAAAGGGTGTTCCACTCAGAGCTGCGCTGTGTGACTGTTTCTGTTGAACATCACGGTAAGCTGAACCAAGAATTGAAGTTATACATATTAATGTTAACATAATTAGAAATGTCTGTCACATCTTACACTATGCAGACGCCACTGTAACCTGCAATGAAACAACAATGATCATAGAGCTGGCAAAGACTTCCCTCATCAAACGCAAGGAAAACAGTTTGCATCTAATTGACTGGTGGGATTCTTCGTGCAGCCTGAGACATCGTTCGAACGCGACTCACCTGGTGGCGGTCATGGCCCTGAACGGCTGTGGGACTCAGGTTGAGGTACAAACCATATAACTAAGAAACACGATGCACCGTCTGGCACCTCTAACCCGACTGAGTCTTCATCTGCTTCCATATAGAACTGGGAGTTTGAGCTGCTCGTTTTAGATTTTTCTTTTTTATGTCCTTATCAGGAGGATGACGACAACATCATCTTCAAGAATGTGATCACATCAGCTGATCCCAATAAAATCATTTCCAGGCACCAAGACATTGAGATCGTCTTTTCCTGCGTCTATCCAAAGCGAACCAACCTGACTCTGGGATTCACACACAAAAACCCGTACTTTTTCAACGAGAGAGGATTCAGCTCCTTCACCTTCCAGTTTGAATTCTTTGAGAGTCAGCTTTTCAGGAAGCAGATAAACGCCAGCAGCTACCCGGTGCAGGTTTACCTCAAGCAGATGATCTTCATGCAGATCGAGGCTGGCTCGTCCATCCCCAACACAGAGCTGTTTGTGGAGTCCTGCAGGGCGACTCCCTACGACAACCCCACCTCCCGCATCAGCTACGCCATCATCGAAAACGGGTACGGAGAGAACAGACTTGGTTCTTACTGGCGAATGAACCCTTTTCTTTGTGTAACATATTTTAACTGGTGTGTTGCAGATGTGTGAAGGATGAAACTGTGCAAATCTTCCCAAGCTCCAAGTCTAATTTCAGATTTGGTATGGAGGCTTTTGAGTTCATTGGAGCTCATGAGGAGGTAAAGTTACTGTTTAAAATGATTAAGTTTGTGTTTTACTAACAAAAATAGTCTGCAAAGACTTTGATTGGATGGACTTTTTCCCACAGTCAATCAAAACTTATAAGTCAGTCTGATTTCTCCTGCATGTGTCTGCAGGTCTACATCTCCTGTTCGGTCCTCCTGTGTGAGAGCGGCAATCCGGAAACTCGATGCTCTCAGGGATGCATCACATCCGACTCACCGAACGATCGCAGGAGGAGAGACGCTCCGGCCCAGACAAGCAGGCACTCCATTTCCCAGGGTCCTTTGCACCTCAGGCATTCTGACACCAAAGGTGAAAGTTCGGTTACACTTTACTCCTTTAATTCATTTTGTAGTGTACTTCATAGTTATAAATTATTATTTTACTCCACTGAAGTTTTCTCAGATTTTTCTTACCTGTATTCACAACCTGCCAGTTTCTGTGTCGTTGTGCTGAATCTGGGACGTTTCTGCTAACTTTGATAAAAAGCCTTGAGCTTTTTTTCTCTCTCTCGATATGTTAGAATATAAAACCTTGTATTTTCACTAAGATTTTTCTTTCTTCTCAGGTTCAGGACCAGGCACAGGTTCAGGACCAGGCACAGGTTCAGGACCAGGCCTGTATCTGGGCCTGAACCTGGTCTTTGCTGTCTGCTGCCTGTTGGTTTGCGGTCTGGTCATCTACCGAAACAGAAGAACCGCCGTTAAATATCAACGCCTACCAGCTGCTGATTCTCCAGTCGACTCTGACCCCCCAGTAGATTAAGACGGATCTTCCATGTTTTCTAAAAGAGAATCAGATTCTGTTTTGAGTATTTATGTTCTTTCTTGAGCTTTTTTTGGTTTGGTTTCAGTTTAATGGTAAAAGGGAATCATATGATTTTAATGCTTTGTAAACTTTGATTTTGCAAATTGTGTAACAAACAAACTCAATATTTCTTTGAATGCCTCCAATAAAAATCTTTGAATGTCTGAATTCTTAAAAATCTTTTCATAATCCATGAAAAATAAGGACAATAAGCTACTGTTAATAATTTTAGGACTTCAGATTTATGGTTGTGGTGGGACCGGTGTGGTTCAATAGAACTATTTTTAAGACAAAATTGTAATAATTTATCCCCAAAAAGTTATCTTCAAGGCACACAGGCCGCTACCTATGAGGCTTGAGACAATCTCACTAATTTCAATAATTGTATTTATTACATAAGTTCATGCTAATCAATAAAATACATTAAGTTAAAACCACTCACATTAAATAAATAACAGTGACGGCTCAAGTCAGCAAAACTAAAGAAAATTGTGCAGCAAATCAAAAGAGTACCACCACCCGGAAAGTCCACCACCAACACCACGAACTGGCCTTTCCTGTCAAGATAAAAGACATTCAAATTACATGAGTCATTTCATAATTGTCGTTCAGTCAACAATCAGCAGCAATTGTCAATTAAGAATCCGTCCTGGGATGCCACGCCACAGACGCCACTCAAGAGCGGCAGCAGAGTCCGTCCAAGCTGGTCGCCAGTCCGAACCAGCCAAGCTGGACAAGGGGCAGCAGTCAGGTTCACGCTGACCACGACGGCTGGCAGAGAGCCAGCAACCAGAGAGACAAATGGACTGCCGACGGACAACCAAAATAACAGCTGACATCAACCAGGAACCACAGGGCAACAGGCAAACAGCAACCAAGGACAAACAGCAGCGTCTATAGCAAACATAAGTGTTAAACCTCAAATCTAAAAGCATGCAGGTAATGAGCTTTTCACCTACCACAAGCTCTATGTGTAGTGCCTCTGGCTGGGAGGAGGATCAGGCAATTTACACAGGCCACCTAGGTGTACAATTAAAGCTAAGCGAAGGCTAGGCTAACAAACAGCAAGTATAGGAGCGGCCTCTTACCAGAAGAAGGAGCGATCAACGTGCACACCTGAGTGTGCTACTGGCGCTGCACAGCAACAGAGGTCTAAACCGGAAACACTTGTTGACCAGGTGAGGGAGGGCCCCTTATATACAAACAGCGCCACAACCAATTAAATGCCAGCACTTGTGTGGTGCGTTCAAAACCTCCAGGGCATACTGCCACATGGTGAAAATTCCTCCTGCTTAAAAAAATGTTTCAGAAAATTTGTTGAAGCTGATGCACAGACTGTAACGAACGTCTCTGTTGTGACAACGCTGCCTGGCAATAAATCTGTTTTATCAACAGGATTTCCTGTTATGTTCATTAATATGACCAGATGTTCATGTTGTTGCTCATGGATTTCCATCATTAATACGTCACAGCTTTGATCATGAAGAGATTTGGTCTTGCAGCTTGTCAAGGACCCACAAAGGAATAACGCCCCCTGCTGGTTCGCAACTGATTGTCTGCTGTGGTAGTTCTGGGCTTGTCACAAAATGTATGGCGGTTCTGCAGTAACTGGATCCACCCGTTCAAACTAAAAACACACAGAACATGAAATATACAAAAATGAAAAACCAATTTCTCTCAATCAAACTATTGTTTTACAGAATCTCACGGTTATCGGTAATAAAAGCTCCAGTTTGCTGTTAATCTGCTGCTCTGGGGATGAAGCGGTTAAGTCTCACTCCTTGACTCATGGCGCCACCCAGAGGGCAGCGAGGGAAACACATGGTGCTTTTGATGCGCAGGATTTTCAGCCTGTTGTCTGCATCACAGTTCTTGACTTTCCTGAAAACTTTTACATTTAAACACTGAGGGAGGAAAGAACCGTGAGAACATCACCGCGTTTTATGAAGCAAGAGTCCAAAAGGTTTTTCTTCTTTCTTCATCGACTGAAAGAAATGCAGTCACAGTGCAGCAGTTTGCAGCATTGTGAATGAATCAAACAAAAAAGAGCTTTTATCATCTACTTTTGTTTTATTTATTTATTAATTTTTTTACAAAGTACATTTACTTGAATTTACTTGACAATAAAGTTGTTCTTTCCAGATGCTGAGTCAGCTGTGCGGAGCATTTATTCATCATTTTTGCAGATATCTGATGTTTCCTCATTCAGCTCATTGTTTACGCCTGTAAACTTGTATCCAACATTTCTCAGGTTTCGTCATCAGAAGCGGAAGCGATAACATTAATTTCTTATAATTACAGGTGTAATTATATTGATGTTCCCAGCAGCTTGTAGCAGTTAATTTGATTTAAAATCATCATTTAAATGTAGAAACTCTGGCTGCAATCATTTCCAGTTGAAAATTAAAACCTGTTTTCATTTTGCAGGAAAATTAAGAGACAGATCTTCTGTAGGATTATGTCTCATATCTGCATGCAGTGGATGAATCAGCTGGTTAGATTTCAGTCAGGTGAGTTTAACTGGACCGTGCAGCAGGATCCTCCAGAAGAAGCCAAACAGGTGAGATTCTTTACAGTGTTTGATTTTGGCAGCAGCATGAGGGCGAAGTTTGAGCTTTGATCCTTGCAGACACAACGTTCTGGAAACCGCACCTCGTTTGTTGTCACTCTGCAGTGATTGATCGCTGACATTTACAGTAAATGGTGAGGGCAAAGCTAACAGGAAGTAATAAAGTATAAAGAATATAGAAAAAAGCATGAAACTGAGCACTTTTTCCATCCTGTGTTGTTTAAACATGCTTGATGTTCAGTTGGGTCTGGATCCTGAAGCTTCTGGGCCTCAGAAATAATCAGATGTATAATTTTATCTCTGCACTCAAATTTAAAATTTTAAAGACTATTATGAATTAATTTTAAGACATGAGCCATGACAGAACTGTACAAAGAAAATCCCATATTTTTATGATATGAAAGTATGTATTTGTAAGAATGGAAACTATTATGGAGGACATTGCATTGGATTCTGACAACAGATTTAGTCACATTCCTAGTTTAGCTGAAGTCATCATTTCCCCGTTAGTCTTCATTGCTGCATCTGTTATGTTGAATTGTTTTTGACGGTTAATTGTTCTGTAATATTTACTCTCTTGTTTCTGTTTTATTTTATTTTAGTCCCTCTTAGTGTTTCTAATTATGTTTATTTATTGTCTTCTCTAAAAACCTACATTAAAAATTTGACTCAATTAAGATGCATGTATTTAAGTGTTATTAAAGATGCACAGATACTCGGGTGTGGATGTCTTTCTTAACTTGCTAAGATAATCCATCGATCTAAACCTTCTTGGAGGGTCAAAATCTTATCTTCCTTATTTTTCTTCCAGGATTTGAGGCCAGTCCAGCAGCTACACCCTCCTCTTTCTTTGGAACGTGATTAAAATGTGATTTTTCTGTGGACATCGTCCTGAAAGGAACAGATGTTAGTTTAAGACTCTTCAGGACTTTCCTGGGTTGGTAGAACCATCACAGACATGAACATTTTTGCATCTTTTCCAATTCAGAGCTGACTGAAGGATCAGTGATCACAGTCTGGCGGGAGTCTGGGGAGAGTCTGGCGGGAGTCTGGAGAGAGTCTGGCGGGAGTCAGGAGAGAGTCTGGTGGGAGTCTGGCTGGAGTCTGACGGGAGTCTGGCGGGAGTCTGGCGGGTGTCTGGTGGGAGTCTGGCGGGTGTCTGGCAGGTGTCTGGCGGGAGTCTGGCGGGAGTCTGGGGAGAGTCTGGTGGGAGTCTGGCGGGTGTCTGGTGGGAGTCTGGCGGGTGTCTGGCGGGTGTCTGGCGGGAGTCTGGCGGGAGTCTGGCGGGAGTCTGGGGAGAGTCTGGTGGGAGTCTGGCGGGAGTCAGGGGAGAGTCTGGCGGGTGTCTGGTGGGTGTCTGGCGGGAGTCTGGGGAGAGTCTGGTGGGAGTCTGGCGGGAGTCAGGGGAGAGTCTGGCGGGTGTCTGGTGGGTGTCTGGCGGGAGTCTGGGGAGAGTCTGGTGGGAGTTCTGGTGGGAGTCTGGCGGGGGTCTGGCGGGTGTCTGGCGGGAGTCTGGTGTGTGTCTGGCGGGAGTCAGGGGAGAGTCTGGCGGGTGTCTGGTGGGTGTCTGGCGGGAGTCAGGAGAGAGTCTGGGGAGAGTCTGGTGGGAGTCTGGTGGGAGTCTGGCGGGGTCTGGCGGGGGTCTGGCGGGTGTCTGGCGGGAGTCTGGCGGGTGTCTGGCGGGAGTGTGGGGAGAGACTGGTGGGAGTCTGGCGGGTGTCTGGCGGGAGTCTGGGTAGAGTCTGGTGGGAGTCTGATGGGAGTCTGGCGGGAGTCTGGTGGGAGTCTGGCGGGTGTCTGGTGGGAGTCTGGGGGTGTCTGGCAGGTGTCTGGCGGGAGTCTGGCGGGAGTCTGGGGAGAGTCTGGTGGGAGTCTGATGGGAGTCTGATGGGAGTCTGGCGGGAGTCTGGTGGGAGTCTGGCGGGTGTCTGGTGGGAGTCTGGCGGGTGTCTGGCGGGTGTCTGGCGGGAGTCTGGTGGGAGTCTGGGGAGAGTCTGGTGGGAGTCTGGTGGGAGTCTGGCGGGTGTCTGGCGGGGGTCTGGCGGGTGTCTGGCGGGAGTCTGGCGGGTGTCTGGCGGGAGTGTGGGGAGAGTCTGGTGGGAGTCTGGCGGGTGTCTGGCGGGAGTCTGGGTAGAGTCTGGTGGGAGTCTGATGGGAGTCTGGCGGGAGTCTGGTGGGAGTCTGGCGGGTGTCTGGTGGGAGTCTGGCGGGTGTCTGGCAGGTGTCTGGCGGGAGTCTGGCGGGAGTCTGGCGGGAGTCTGGGGAGAGTCTGGTGGGAGTCTGATGGGAGTCTGATGGGAGTCTGGCGGGAGTCTGGTGGGAGTCTGGCGGGTGTCTGGTGGGAGTCTGGCGGGTGTCTGGCGGGTGTCTGGCGGGAGTCTGGCGGGAGTCTGGGGAGAGTCTGGTGGGAGTCTGGCGGGAGTCAGGGGAGAGTCTGGCGGGTGTCTGGTGGGTGCCTGGCGGGAGTCTGGGGAGAGTCTGGTGGGAGTCTGATGGGAGTCTGATGGGAGTCTGGCGGGAGTCTGGTGGGAGTCTGGTGGGAGTCTGGCGGGGGTCTGGCGGGAGTCTGGCGGGTGTCTGGCGGGAGTCTGGGGGGTGTCTGGCGGGAGTGGGGGAGAGTCTGGTGGGAGTCTGGCGGGTGTCTGGCGGGAGTCTGGGTAGAGTCTGGTGGGAGTCTGATGGGAGTCTGGGGGAGTCTGGTGGGAGTCTGGCGGGTGTCTGGTGGGAGTCTGGCGGGTGTCTGGCAGGTGTCTGGCGGGAGTCTGGCGGGAGTCTGGGGGAGTCTGGGGAGAGTCTGGTGGGAGTCTGATGGGAGTCTGATGGGAGTCTGGCGGGAGTCTGGTGGGAGTCTGGCGGGTGTCTGGTGGGAGTCTGGCGGGTGTCTGGCGGGTGTCTGGCGGGAGTCTGGCGGGAGTCTGGCGGGAGTCTGGGGAGAGTCTGGTGGGAGTCTGGCGGGAGTCAGGGGAGAGTCTGGCGGGTGTCTGGTGGGTGTCTGGCGGGAGTCTGGGGAGAGTCTGGTGGGAGTCTGGCGGGAGTCAGGGGAGAGTCTGGCGGGTGTCTGGTGGGTGTCTGGCGGGAGTCTGGGGAGAGTCTGGTGGGAGTCTGGTGGGAGTCTGGCGGGGGTCTGGCGGGTGTCTGGCGGGAGTCTGGTGTGTGTCTGGCGGGTGTCTGGCGGGAGTGTGGGGAGAGTCTGGTGGGAGTCTGGCGGGAGTCAGGGGAAAGTCTAGCGGGTGTCTGGTGGGTGTCTGGCGGGAGTCTGGGGAGAGTCTGGTGGGAGTCTGGCGGGAGTCAGGGGAGAGTCTGGCGGGTGTCTGGTGGGTGTCTGGCGGGAGTCTGGGGAGAGTCTGGTGGGAGTCTGGTGGGAGTCTGGTCTGGGGGGTGGGGGTCTGGCGGGAGTCTGGTGTGTGTCTGGCGGGTGTCTGGCGGGAGTGTGGGGAGAGTCTGGTGGGAGTCTGGCGGGAGTCAGGAGAGAGTCTGGTGGGAGTCTGGGGAGAGTCTGGTGGGAGTCTGGTGGGAGTCTGGCGGGGGTCTGGCGGGGGTCTGGCGGGTGTCTGGCGGGAGTCTGGCGGGTGTCTGGCGGGAGTGTGGGGAAAGTCTGGTGGGAGTCTGGCGGGAGTCTGGGTAGAGTCTGGTGGGAGTCTGGCGGGAGTCAGGGGAGAGTCTGGCGGGTGTCTGGTGGGTGTCTGGCGGGAGTCTGGGGAGAGTCTGGTGGGAGTCTGGCAGGGGTCTGGCGGGGGTCTGGCGGGTGTCTGGCGGGAGTGTGGGGAGAGTCTGGTGGGAGTCTGGCGGGAGTCTGGCGGGAGTCAGGGGAGAGTCTGGCGGGTGTCTGGCGGGAGTCTGGGGAGAGTCTGGCGGGTGTCTGGTGGGTGTCTGGCGGGAGTCTGGGGAGAGTCTGGTGGGAGTCTGGGGAGAGTCTGGCGGGGGTCTGGCGGGGGTTAGGAGAGAGTCTGGCGGGAGTCTGGGGAGAGTCTGGTGGGAGTCTGGCGGGGGTTAGGAGAGAGTCTGGGGGAGTCTGGGGAGAGTCTGGCAGGAGTCTGGTGGGAGTCTGGGGAGAGTCTGGTGGGAGTCTGGGGAGAGTCTGGTGGGAGTCTGGTGGGAGTCTGGGGAGAGTCTGGTGGGAGTCTGGCGGGTGTCTGGCGGGCCTCCAGTGCTGGTTTTGGATGCATCTCAGCTCCAGCAGAACAGGTAGATTTACCTCCTCAGCATGTTAGCATGTTTTGAAAGGCCTGGTCATTAAGCCTTCATCAGATTCCGGTGTGTTGGAGCAGAGATGAACTGAAAGGTTGCAGGACGGTGACACAAGATGACTGGAGTTACAGATTTCTGCTTTTAACTGTACTCTGTTGTTAACTGCAGCCTAAAATTAATAATTTATATAAACAGAACTGATGAAATGCACTATAACTGTATTCTGAGCTTTTTTCTATTCAGATTTGTTGTTGTTTTGTTTCATTTCAGCAGCAAAGTGAGAACAGAAACTTAGATTTAAGTTTTGGTTTCCTGGAATCAGCAGTCAGTTGTTGGACCTGAAGCACGAGAAGCCAGCATGATGCTCTGTTGTTTCAGTTCCTCATCTTTGGCCGGGGATCAAATCTGTGACGGCTGTGATTCAGCATGAATACCTCACATGTGAATTATTTAAAGGCTTCTAATTAAAGATGCTCAATAAGGCAGCTGGCTTTGGGCCAAAGTGGCGACAGAAACAAGAGAAAATGAATCATCTGTTGACAGTCGGAGGTTTAACTCCAGCACTCAACCTGAACCCAGAGGATTTGTTTGAGAACAAATGGACTCAGGTGGCCGAAGTTCAGATCATCACTTTACTAAAAGAATGTTTTAAAACTTTCAACAAAGCTGTATGGAGATATGAGGCTGGGAACAGATTTATTACAGTCATGAATAACATGAATGCTCAAGTCTTATGTTGCAAGTCATGATAAACGGACTGAACTTTTATCACACGGCAGCCGGGGGTTCAGCGCCCAGAGGCACATCGACATCAAACCTTTCACTACAACTCAACCTGCTGAGTCGCCCAGGATCAGTCGGCCATTTTGATTTTTGTGTTATTCTTGGATTTTGCTCCAAGAATAACACAAAACTGCAGTAAACTATTTTAAGTTTATTCAGCCGCGAACATGTCATGATGGTCATAAGACAGGTTTCAGTCAGAGGCCTTTTCAAAGCCATTGCAAGACTGACTGCTACAGGAGATCCTTCCTTCACATCCACAGCGACTCTGAAGATAAACGTCTAATTTCCCTTTATGATAAATAAAATATTCTGAACTCAACTGAATTAAACAAACATGCAGTAAGTTTTACACTTCATAATGGTTTTGGATTTACTGGACATATTTTCTTGAAATGTTTACTGTAATCTGATTTGAACAAAATGTGTCATCCTGACCTGGATTTTATATTATTAATATAATTTGACCTCCTGGGAAATAAGTTCCTCTGATCTGACTGGATGATCTGACCAGGATCTTTATCAGGACATGCAGACATTTTCTTATCTCCTCCATTCAGAATCATTTTTCTAAAACGCTTCCCTGTTGTTGAATATTCTAGACACTATCAAAACTTCAAACTGCTGACCTCGGATTTTTTCTATTATCTACACATATTGAGGTGAAATAGAGCGCCACCGGTTCACTCGTCTGTAACCAGATAACCACAGAGGTTCAGGTTTCTCTGTTCTGTCACGTAGAGCAACAAATCAACGTCAGGCCTCCCAATCTCTGCTGAGTCCATGTACTTCCTTGTAGATACACACTGATAAGCTTGTAGAATCTTATCACGTTCAATTATGTCACCTTACACTATTCATGACATTTTTTAGAAGGTATTAGATTGTAAACCTCTGGATCTAACAGGTGTTTGGGACGGAAAAGGGGAAAGAAAAGGTAGAAATTATTTGAAAACGATAATACTGACTTCAGAAAGCAATTAAACAGAATGAGAATCAGTAAAAAGCTTTAATAATAAATACTGAGTTACTGTGTTTAATAAAATGCATATTTATTGTTTCACTATTTGCTCAGATTAAAGGATTAGAGCGCTTTTTGTGCTGCCAGATTTCTGCAAGGTGGAAGATTCAGGTTTACCGTAGAGACGAGGACAAAGCTGCAGGCAGCAGGTGGGTGGATGCAGCCAGAAAGAGATTAATTAAACACATGACAGATTCCTGTGCAACTCCATGTATCAGGTTATAAAAGGACAGGTTTCGAATGAACAAAATGAAAAACATTGTTGAAGGAAGGTGAGGCCAAAGTGCTGCTGAGACAAAACAAAGAAACCAAGAACACAGGACTTAATCTGAGGAGCAGAAAATGGGTCAGTCATGAGAGCCGGTGCTGGGAAACCGGCTTTAGAAAGTCAATAGACTGATTAGTAATTAGGACAGAAATGTTCTCTGAGCACTTTCACTAACTTTGATCCTTAAGGAGAAGAAAAGGAGGCAAATGTTAAGAATACGATCAGAGCTGCTGGTCATAAAATGTCCCAAAGCTGCAGTGGTGCAGTGATGGCTGAAGGAGTTGAAATCATCAGACATGGATTAAACATCATGGGACGGTCCAGTCCTCACCGGGTTCTGTGCCTCAGATCCGGTAGAGAAACGACTGAAGAAGAAAATCAGCCAAACGAGTCCTGAGCCAACATGGACTGAAAGGAGGCCTGATAACTAAATACAAACTAAAATATTTGGGCACTTGGGAAACGTGATGCTTGAGAAACACGGTGGTGGCAGCATCATGGGAAGATTTGCTCCAGAGGAACTTGCACAGTTTAAATGGCATCATGAGTAAAGAACCTTATGACTAAATATTCAAATTCAGAAATGTTTTATTTCTGACTCCAGCTGCGGCTTCATTTCAGCTTTTCCAGTGTTGATGACCTGCGACCTG
The DNA here is from genome assembly GCF_027474105.1 of Poeciliopsis prolifica. NCBI lineage: Eukaryota > Metazoa > Chordata > Actinopteri > Cyprinodontiformes > Poeciliidae > Poeciliopsis > Poeciliopsis prolifica. The sequence goes on from NW_026562448.1 coordinate 1,265,535, forward strand.
TTGAAAGCCACCCTGTTGCTATGGTTACACATCATAACAAAACAGGAAGAAAAGAATCAGTTCAACTACAAGGATGCAGATCTGTCCAAAAAATGGACGAAAACCAAGAGAAGAGAAGCTGAAGGACAACAGTATGAATGTTTCTGAGTCACAAACCCCTGACCTCCGACCCTCTGACCTCCGACCCCCTGACCTCCGACCCCCTGACCTCCGACCCTCTGACCTCCGACCCTCTGACCTCCGAACCCCTGACCTCCAACCCCTGACCTCCAAACCCTGACCTCCAAACCCCTGACCTCTGACCCCCTGACCTCCGACCCCCTGACCTCTGAACCCCTGACCTCTGCTGTCGCCTGCAGACTCTTTTATTTGTGACGTTTGTAGCTGCTGTGGTCTTGCTGCGATTGCCTGTAAAACTTAGTTTCCTTCTGGCATCAACACTCTGCCTGCAGTGCTGACATCAGAGCAGCTCATGAGTTTCCAGCTCTCAGGCTGCTTGCCAAACCCGTGTCACATTCTTTCTGTTATTACAGTATTAATTGTGTTTGAGGCCAAAAGTTATATTTAGATCACAAAGCAACAAAGGAATGCTAAAAGCTCCTGTCTGCAAACAAATCAAACAACGAGATGACAGATGGCTCCACAGATAAACAACGGGGAGTTAATGCCACATTCTCATCTGATGCAGGTTTTGGTCTCAGCCGAGAGACAGCTGGGACGGGCCTTAAAGGGCCGACACATTCACACAGCCGATCATCCACAGGCAGGTCGAATTAGAGCCACACGTTTGTCTAAACTGGATGCTGGAGTACCAGAGAAACCACACTCATCCACAGGAAACAGGAAAATCTGCACAAGTAAAAGAATTTCTCACTTCTCAAGTCTTTCTCCTCCAAAAAGGAAAACTTCATTCTTAGAAAGAAAAAAATGCATCTGCAGCAAAAAGAAAGTTTCATCCATCAAACTCCTGTTTCATTTAACATCAGATGTTTAACCTGCGTTCAACAGATCAGGTTATGTAATAATAAATAATGATAATATTGTGTAAGGCAATGCTTCAGCTGTCTCACATCACCAAGCTATCAAATCAATCTAACATTTCAGAAATAAAACCTGCAATAAATATGGAAACCCAGAAATGTCTCTAATTCCAAACAGGTTCATCTCAACAAGAGATAAGGCAGGACAAAACCCTCACAGATGGCACTCAGTTATTACTCATACTTTAGATTTATGCTCATCAGTCCTGACCTGAATGTGTGGAAGGAGCCAAAGATTAGGGGAATGGTTAGGAGGCGTTTCAACCTCAAAGGCTTCAGCTTCATCGCCAGATAAAAGTATCAGAGAGAAAAGGTTGGATTTCAAGAGTCTTTACATGGAAGAACACAAATAATTTCCCATGTGGCATTTATAATAATTTTTTTTGTTTTACATTTTTTCGTTGCCTTCAGATATTTTTTACTGGGAACTTCTTTGTTGAATGAAAATGATTTTAAGTCAAAGTCTTTATTTGCTCATTTTTACGCTTTTCACCAAGTTTTTTATCTCAGTCACAAATTATTTACATTTTCGAAACAAACACATGAGAATCAAAACCCACTTTTCTCACGAACAAGAACATTTAATAAATGAAAACTGAAATGCTGCAGAAGTTGCTGTGAATACGTTTATGTGATGCAAACATAATGAGATGTCAGAACTTTCTGGATACATTTTCACTGTTTCAACAGCAAAAGCAAGAAAGTATCTAAAGGAAACACAAACATTTGAATAGATTTATTTGCTTCAATTGTCACATTTGTCACTGGAATGTTTAGCTCAAAATGTCAGTGAACTAAAACAGAAAGAAGCAGCGATGACTGATTACGGAGAAAACAAGAAGCTTATGAGCTTCATGTGAAAGACAAGGTTGCTGTGCAGGTTGCTGTGCAACACTGACAAAGAAATGAAACGTGTGAGAGCAGAAGGACCAGTTTCTGCGTTGCTCCATCATCTCTTAACTTCCAGATCTGTTATCAGTTTGAGAATGCAAAAGTTTTATGGTTTAATGATGCGAGTGTCTAAAAGAAATTAGAAATTGCTTTTAGCTCATTTAGTTATTTTTATACAGATCAGTTCATTTAGCATTAGGTTGTCTCTGCTAATCAAAGCGCCTAATAATGATAATATTGTGATTTCTGTGTAGCTATATCAGCGTAGTTTTATTTCAGAAATCTAAAACCTCAATTAAATAATTTCTCATTGTGAACTAGTGCTGCACCCATTGCAGTTTTCTGGCTGATCTCAGATTATTGATCTTTTAAAAGCCTGACTTACTGATTCCGATTTTGGCCGATACCATTTTTTTGTCTGAAATGTTGCTCCATATATCAAGAAAGTTGCTGAATTAGCAACAATGGGTTGACCATTGTTAACTGTAAATGTGCAGACGTGACCTGGTCTGCCAGTCAGTCAAACCTCACAGGAGGAAGGAAAACCACAGTGGTTGATGCAGGCAGCAGGTTTCTGTAAATGGTACCACTGAAGTGCCAACACTGGACCAGCGGAGACAAAACAGGGTGTGGTTGTTTCATTTTGAGTCATGTTTGGAAAAACAAATGAAACTGTATGAATGGCACGCAGAACATTCCTGCTTAACAATGCAACGTCTCACCGCAGAGCAATAACAAACAGTGGTGAGATGTTTCACTTTTCATTTCTGTGTTGTTTGTTAATGCTGGAAATTTAACAATCAAAACACATGATTGCTTGTTTTATTGTGATATTTAATCTATTGCTCATTAGATTTACCTCAGGCTGTATTCACACCTGAACTCCAGTCCGAACTCCAGTCCGCTGAAAGTCTGGTTCACTTGGGGAGGTGTGAATGTGGAATCGGACTAAAGAAGTGAACTCTGATCCGCCTACAAAATTCCTACATAATGGCGGCAGCTGGCGACACATGCCCTTTATTACTACATCTACCGCTACAATTTAACAGGAAGCAATAACATGCAGCCGAACGTCAGTTATAAATAATGGGATTTAAGGCTGAACAGACCTAACTGAGTTCCCAGTGCTCGGAGAGCCCCATCACAAACCCGCCCTCCAATAGTTCACACTATAACAAACTGAATCTAGAACAAACAAACAAAGCGCTAGATGCGATAACTTACTTTCTGTCATCAACTTAACACTCGGAGTATCACTTCTCGGGACTACACCAAGAATACGGTCTCACATGCAAGGAATGCAGCAAACTGACCCGGACGTATACAAATTGCTCTCATGAGCGGTAGCGCAGCCCAAAACTTAAGCTTACCTCACTTCCTAGGAAATGTCGGCATCTTTTATACAGCCGCCCCCAAATGTGGTTACACATTTGCTAATTCACAAAGGGCGTATTACTTTTGTTTGGAGAATGACTGGCGGCTCTTCTCAGTGTCCTTTCCTTCGGCAGGCATGGCTGGTAAAATGGCCAACCGAGCAACTGGCCTAGTGTAGACACGTCCACTAACTTCCACATCTGCTGATCTGATAAGTCCATCTTCACCACGATGAATTTTGATCACATGACCTATCGGCCATAAGGCTCGGGCCAGTTGGGGATCCACAATCATCACGATTGCATTCTGCAAAAGCTCAGGAGGATTTGATTGCCATTTGTGTCTTGTCTGTAAGTCAGGAAGGTATTCTCTGATGAACCTTGCCCAGAAGTGATCAGCAAGAATCTGCGAGTGCCGCCAACGTCTGCGACTGAGGTTTTCCATCTCTGGATAGACCACCTGGGGAAGAGCTCCATCAGGCCGCCCCATAAGGAGACTATTTGGAGTCACAGGGTCCACGTCTGCCACATCAGTTGATACATAGCCCAAAGGCTTCGAGTTCAGTATCAATTCTACCTCCAGAAGAACTGTAAGAAGTACCTCCTCCTGAAGAGGTTTGGAACCCACACAGGTTCGGAGAGCTGCCTTCACTGAGCGAACCTCTCGCTCCCACACTCCGCCAAAATGTGGGGCTGCTGGGGGATTAAAATGAAACCTAATCTTCTGTGAGGCTAGCTGCCCCTGCAGCATCTTGGACATGTTGGCAAAGGCTTCTCTGAGTTCCCGATCTCCTCCTTTAAAATTGGTCCCACAATCAGACCATAGCTCTGCAGGCTTCCCTCTTCTGGCGACAAATCGTCTCAAGGCCATTAGGAAGGCATCAGCATCCAGACTACTTAGGAGATCCAAGTGTACTGCCCTCGTCGTCAGACACTTGAAGATAATACCCCAGCGTTTCTCCTGCCGTCTTCCTATTTTCACAATCATGGGCCCGAAGCAGTCCACACCAGTAGAGTAAAAGGCTGGCTTGTATAACCTAAGACGAGCAGCAGGTAGGTCAGCCATCCTTGGAATTGAGGGTTGAGCCCTCCAACGCTGACACTCAGAACAGGTGCGCTGGTATTTGCGTATCGCTTCTCTTCCGCGCAGTATCCAGTAAGATCTCTGTAGCTCTGCAAAGACCCGTTCAGGGCCTGGATGATGGAGATCAGCGTCATATTTCTGGATGAGAAGACGTGTGACGGGGTGAGTAGGGTCCAAGACAATAGGATGCAGTGTTGACCCATCGAGATCTTCCAAACGTCGTAATCGACCTCCTACTCTGATAAGGCCTGCTGATGTATCCAGTTCATGTGCCAAGGTGAGTAAGCGACTTCTGGTTGGAACAGATTTTGCTTCAGCAAGCAAACGACATTCCTCAGGAAACGACTCCTGTTGCGCCCGCCTAAGGATGGCCTGTTCTGCAGCCTGATATTCCTCAGCACGAGGTGGAGAAGATGAGAGCGTTTGCCCTTGAAGCTCCTTAACAGTAGCATCCAAGAGCTCCTGCCAGGTCTTGTACTTCATTTCATCCTGACAGGTGGGTGCGGAGGTGTTCACTGCTCCACAGAAAACAGTCTTCCGGAGCTCTAATTCCTCGGTAAAGGTCTCAGAGGTCGGCTTTTCTGGCCATGTGTCCGGGCTGCGGAGAAAAAATGGGGGTCCATCTGACCATCTGTTTGACACTCTGAGTTCTGCCAGAGCCTTCCCCCTTGTCAGGTCACCTGCTGGATTACTTTCGAAGTCTACATAGCGCCAAGTACAGTTCTCTGTCAACTCCTGAATCTCAGCTATCCTGGCTCCTACAAAGATCTTATAGCGACAGGACTGCGACTCAACCAGTGGAGGACAGTTGTCGAGTCTGACCACAGAACTGTTCTTCTGATAACTGAGGTGAGTTCTTTCTTCAGGATACTGCCCAACTGTGCTGCCACAAAAGCTCCACAGAGCTCTAGGCGAGGGATAGAAAGGGCCCGTTTTGGAGCTACAAGGGGAACGAGCTAGGATGAATGTGAGATGAACCTGATCGCCCTCTTCAATCCTCATGTAGGCTACAGCTCCATATGCTTTCTCAGTTGCATCTGCGAAGATGTGCACTTCACGGACATCCTCTTGTAAGTTGGCTTGGGTAGGAGCGTAGGCACGTGGAAAGGTAAGCTGAGGCATAAACTTAAGCTCCGCCTCCCAGTCATTCCAAGCTTGAAGGAGTGTGGATGGCAGGTTGACGTCATCCCAACCATGTTTCTTATCCCACAACTGCCTAAGGAGGAGCTTGGCCTGAGTAGTGAAAGGTAACAAATAGCCTAAGGGGTCATATTGCGAGGCTAACACTCTATAGATGTTTCGAAGAGTTGGCCTTTCATAGGTCACAGGTCTGTGCTTGTAGCCCAAGGAATCTGAATTCCAGTCCCAACTGAGCCCAAGTGTTACCTCTGAAGGGTTAGATTTGTCTTCCGCCATCCACAGATCCAGACTTTGCAATCTGGCTTCGGGAGGCAGGTGACTCACGACACTGGGGTCGTTGCAAGCCCACTGACGTAACTCAAAGCCGGCTGATTTCAGCAGTTCTCTCAGTCGGTCTACAAGGATTTTGGCTTCTTCAGATGAACCAACACTCTGTAGACAGTTGTCTATGTAGAAACACTTCTCAATGGAGAAAGCGAATGTTGCACAGCAGGGGCTTGAGGTTGTACCAAAGGGCAGAACCTGCCACTCAAAGATTTTAGGAGGTTCATCCACCTTCAAATCCCGCCAAAGGAACTTCAACAGGGGGCGATCCTCTGGGAGGAGAAGTACTTGATGGAACATCCCCTTGATATCGCCACTCACTGCTATGGGATATTCACAGAACCTAATTAGGACTCCCAGCAAAGAGGCTCCAAGGCCAGGCAACAGAAACTGATTCAGGGATTGTCCAAGGTATTTATGAGAGCAGTTGAAAACCAGGCGATGCTTCCCATTATGACTGACGAGATGATGGGGTATGTACCAGTTCTCCTTCGATGAGGTGTTTGATGTTACTTCTTTTACAGCTCCAGAATGAATCAGAATTCTGCATTTCTGTTTTGTAGGCATCAGCCTGATGGGGATCTTTTAGAACCGTTTTCGCCTCAAGCAGAGCCACGGCTTGAAGATCCTGCTTTGACCGGGTCACTTCCTTTTCAGATGCGTATGATACGGCATCCATCTGCCAGAGCCTTTCTACGTGCTTAAATAACTCATCCGATTGGGTGGATGTGTATAAGCATAGGGCAGGCTGGGTTGGCCGCCCCATCAAAAGACTTGGCCTCTGGAGGGTCCACCCCAGCTGAGTATGGACAGCTGCTGGACTGCCAGGCCGGCCGAGTCGAACAGGTTCTATGGGGGTTATCAGATGTGGCTGATCTGAACCAATAAGGAGCAGTGGTTCAGCTTGCTTCAGCGCTGGCACTGGGATCCCTTGCAGGTGCTTATACTTCCTCTGTAGCTGATCGACAGGGTATGTGTGATGAGCTAAGTTGAGACTGTCAGCTGTGAATGCTCCCTCAATCTTGTGTTGCAACCCAGGATTGGTAGCTGCAGAGACACTGAAAGATATATTAAGTCCATGTAGCATCTGAATGTCGTAGCGGACGGTACGTAAAGGAAGAGCCTCGGGTATGCCCGCCAGACCAAGGGTTTTTGCAGCAGCTGGGAGCAACATGGTTCGCTCCAAACCATCATCCAGGATTGCAAAGGTCTCTAGAGTGCGTTGCCCATGACTTAGGACCACAGGAACAATCTTGAGCAGGATACGATGGCCGACTCCATGTCGATCTAAATAGACAGAACCTGATGCTGAATTGGTAAGGCAACTTTCTTCCTTAGCAGGGACACCCGTGCTATCTCTCTCAGTTCTGACATTTACCTCATGAAGAGCTAGCAGGTGTTTTCCTTGGCAAAGGCTGCAGGGTTTCTTCAGTGTGCACTGAGCAGCTAGATGCTTTCGGGCACAACGCCAGCACCGTTTATTGGCTTGAATCCAGTTCTTTATTTCGTCTTTGGAGAGCTTAGCCACACCATCACATTGACTGAAATAATGTTCAGTGCTCTCACAGTAGCCTCAATAGGCTTTGCTCTTAGTCTTTCCTTGAGCTTGACTCTCCCTTAGAGGCAGAGAAGTGTGTTCTGAGGGTCCTTTTACATTATGTAGGACTGTTACAGTCTGTTTGAAGGGACGGGCCTCCGCCTTTCTGCAGGTCCGATCTCGGCTACTCTTCCCACCAGCTTAGCTGTCGAACTCTTGACACCATGACTCATGACGAAGCCATTCGGATAAGTCATACAGGGTGTAGGTGATGCCAGGCCGTTTGAACTGATGTCGACGAAAGTCAGCTCGTTGTTCTGGAGGGAGCTTGCTTATCAGACGGGCAACGTGAGAGCCACAATTCAGTTCCACTTCTCCCTCAAGTCCTAATGTTTGCAACAGTCCAACTAGTGATTGCACCTGGAGAGAAAACCTTTGGAAGGCTACTATATCACCTCTCCTAATTTCTGGGCCATCTAGGACACTTGCTATTTTCCTTAAGGCAAGCTGATGAGGTTGTCCAAATTTATCATGGAGAGCAGCCATAGTATCAGTGTAAGGCTTTGGTGAGTTCAGGTAAGCATCAGCTATTAGCCGAGCTTCATCAAACTTAAGATGGTCCACAAGTATTTGATATTTAAATAGCTCAGTTGCATTTGGAGGGAGTAGGTTCTCTAGGGCCATTCGGAGCCTGGCAAACTCAGAAGGATCTGAATGAATGAACTTTGGGATGGTTGGTTTGGGCCCCCTATATACCAACTCGGATGAAGGAGGTGGAGCTGAATTATGCCAGTTCGGCATCTCACCCGCTGCCCCTGTTACTGGAGTAGGGATGTTGACCGGAGCGGGCTTCGGTTGCAGCAGTCGTGCATTACTTGGGGTCCACTTAGAAGATGGCTCGAAATGATACGAAGGAGCATGGAACGAGTTTCCCCTATGATCCTGAGCCTGAGGGATGCGTGTCGGCAGGAAGGATTTATGGGGTAAATGTGCTGGATTAGGCGGAGGGTAGTACTGTGAGCCATAATCCGAATTCTGTTCTTCAACCTTTAGTTTGGAGAATCCTGTGTGCAGATCATCCACAGGTTCAGGCCACGGAGGTGGATCAGGCCACTCCTCATCTTCGTCTTCAGTCGACCTTGTATTTGTGGTGGGGTTGTACACCATTTCTGAGCTACTCATGGAGGGCTGATAAATAGTATACTTTGAGGCAGTCAGCTGAGACATCTCCTTCCTCAGTGAGTGAGCTGCTTCAATTAGTGCTTTGATATCACTCTTCGCTTCATTAAGTTCTCTCAGGCCCTCCTGTAGAACTTCCTGGGATTGAAGTAGATTCTCTCTTTCCACTCGCAAATCTTTGAATCTTGTACAAGGGGTTTGGATGGAGGACTCCAGCGGGTCGTAGGGAAGAAATACAGGTGTGTGATCTCTAAAGTTCCTCCTTGTTCACTTCTCTCCAGCTGGGGAGAAGTAGGAGAGCAGGTCACATCACTATCACCGTAGAGATGTAGCGCCCTGCTATACTGAGGTTGGTGCTCCACATGTCTTGGGGGAGACAGTGGGGTTTCCCAAAGTGGAATGGAGTGATGTGTTACCTCGACTTCAAAGTCATCAAAATGTCTTGGTCGGCGTGTCTGCCGCTTAGGTCTCACATCAGGGAATGTTGCTCTGTCTGGCTCCATCCTGATATCTGATCCGGCTCGAAGGACCACAATGTTAATTAGGACTAGGTTCGTAGGTGTTTTCAGATAACAGGATGGTGTATCGGTCAGGATACAGGAAGGAGGACATGAGACCGGTGATTTCTTTAGACGTCAGCTGGTTTATTGGACGTGATACTCAGTGTTGCCAGCAGTCTGTAATAACAAATAAATTGTCATTAGACTAAATATTACAGCAACCAAGGTTTAACTAATACAAACTCAAAATATATCTAATACAAATAAATCAACCATCCACATGTGCATGTAAATCCACAGAATACACAAATAACTCAGTTCACGTTGTTGAAATAGAATTTTAAAGTAGCACAATAGTACACAATAGTATTTGTATCTAAGATAAACTTAGATACAAATCCAAACTAAGACAACTGGTGACTCTGAACTTACATAAATTTCTAATCAGAAAGCAGTCTTATACTCCCTAAGGAACATTTCAGACAGGGAGTGTATTGGCTATCAGGGCAATAAATTCTTTACTCAGGGTTGAATAGTTCAGACAAACATTTAGAAGTCCGTTACAACATATAATCAAACATATTGGTATATTTCTTTAAGCATTAAAAAGAATGTTTTTAATTAGTTAGTTTTAGATCCAACTTATAGTTAGTATTGAGCAATACATTTTGTGCAAGTTTGTTTAAAAAACACCAACTGGTTTCTTGTTGAAGCATTTTGAGGCAGAGATAACGTTCCAGAACCACGCTATAAATCAGATCGTCTAAAGGAGCCTGGTACGAGAAGAGCTGGGTGTTTCAGTGGGTCTCAGAGGTAATAAAATTAACATTTAAGACAGCCCACACAAAGGAAAACACACCTCCTAATGCATATATTTAAATGAGGAGAATACACATTCGTATAAAATGATTTGTTTTACAGCAGAAGTTCGAATCTCTTTGTGCTGAGTGAGAGTTTCCCAGAAGATGCATCTTTTGTCTGTTTTTATTTCCCTTTTTACTCGGTTAATTGTTTCTGTTTTGTCATGTCTTGGACTTTTGATGATCTAGGTGAGATGCTCATTGTATTATTCTTCTTGCATTGATTTTCACTGGATAAAACTCTGGATATCTGAAGTCTGACGTCGTATGATTGCTCTTTCTCCCTGCACATGTATACAGACACAAGAATCCAGGACAAGAGGAATAAATAAACGAGCTAAATCAAGTTATTAGCCAACAATTAATTCTTAATTGTTGGCTTTGTCCGGTTCTTTTTCTCTGTGTCTCTGTATGTGTCGCAGTGGAGACTTGTGTGTTTGTGTTGGCCTGAGGAGCGCAGCCGGTCTGCAGCGCTATCTGCAGCGCGGCTTCGTTGTTCCCGCGGACTGATCTTGGTTAGTGTGTGATCTCTTTGTGTTGTTTTGTTTTGTGTTATATGTACTGAACCATTAGATAAGCTGGTTACACACCTTAGTTGGCATTGGCACGCCTCACCCATATTTGATGAAATATGGATTTTTGCTAGGTTGGCTCGGCCTGAGAAGTTACTACTCTCGAACGGAGCCTGTGAGATGGGTGTGTGTTAGGAAAAGGCCTGAATCGACCTTGGAGTTTTGGTTCGCTCCAAAAGCAGCTGATTATTCGCAGGGCTTATGAGAATTGGCTACGGTTGTATCACCACGTTCCAGTTTTGTTCTGGATCGAAAGGACCTCCAGATTTAAAGTTGAATCACTTAAGCTATTGCCCGAGCTTGAAAGGACTTATGCTAAATTGGAAGACAGTCTCCTTCCCCAGCAGCTAGTGCTGAAAATGAAAGTGTTGTGAAGTAAAGTGAAATAGAGACGCGGGGCCCCGCAAGTAGGGTCTATCCTTTTGCTTTCTTATCTTTCTTAAGTTTTCTCTTTTGTCTCTATGTGTTAACGTTATTTTGATTTTTTCCTGTGTGTTGACCACCTTGTCTGTTCGTGTGTTTTCGCTGTTGTTTGTGTGTCTGTGTTGTTTCGCCGGCGGGTCTTTGTGTTTTTGTGTTTGTCAGTACGTTATCTGTTCGTGTGGTTTTGCTGTGGTGTGTCTGAGTGACTGAGCCGTTGTTTGTCTGTGTGTTCATTGTGCGGTGGCCGTGTGAGTGTCGCAGTTGTCTGTGTGTGTTTTGCGGCTCTCTGTATGTTATTGTGTGTATGTGAGACGGCGTTTGCAGCTGCTGAGTGAGTGTTGTGTTATTTTTTGCCGCGGTTTGTGCTTATATACTATTTTAGAACTAATTAAAAGACTACTGCTCTCTAATATTAATAATATTAATAATACTGATGATATAAATTTTATCATACTATGTGCTTATATGGCGGTTGATTTTAATAATAACGTGTTAGCTTGTTATTTTGGTCCTGTCTTGTGGTTAACGTTACAGGCACAGGTAATGAGCTTCATTAGCATTTAATTCAGCAGTTGGCTTGTTACGTTTGATGTGACTCCGGCTCGCTTTACAGTTCTCATGGCAGATGTAGTTCATCAATAAGGTGCTATTTTCATTTTGAATGTCTGTTTCACGTAGACAGGTCGGTGGTTGTACACACTGTCTGCAGAACAACTGCAGGCGGATTTTTTCCCTGGACAGCTGTGTCTGTAAGGTTACAGGAGGCGACACGGGAAAGAAAGTTGTGGACCCGTTTTGGTGAGTTGGCCAGACATTGAACACTTCTTTATACAATGATTGTTATCTGGGACTGTTGAGATTTTTATGGGGAACCGGTGACTTATAGTAAGAATGCTAAATTAAAAGCAGTGTCTGAGGTTTTGTCGCACCCCAGTCTACTCCATTCTCTGCAGTGCTGGACTCTATTTTGGTTGTTGATTAGAGTTTACAAGTAGAACCACTTTGCAGGGTCATTTTTTTGGCTTTTTCTCCTCCTGCATCACTGTTTGCTAAGTAAATGTGTTGTTGATAGCCTTCCAATGGTGATTAGAATTAAGCCTGTTTATCGGTATAGATCGGATTACAAGTGTTTTGCCTAGTTCCGCCTTTTCCTCCTCCCATAGGAGGAACAGGGGGAGGTGTTATTGTATGTAGATAGGAATAGATCACATAACACCAGTATTAAAATCCCTCCACTGGCTCCCTGTAGCTCAAAGAATAGATTTTAAAATACTGCTGTTAGTTTACAAATCACTGAACGGTTTAGCACCACAATACATCTAAGATCTGCTGTTGTTGTATCAACCTTCCAAACTCTCAGGTCTTCTGGTTCTGATTTTGCAGAGCCAGAACCAAGAGAGGGAAGCAGCTTTCAGCATCTGTGCACAAACATTTGGAACAAACTTCCAGAAAACTGTAACAGCAGAAACCCTCATTTCCTTTAAATCTCAAATAACACGCACCTGTTTAGAATTGGATTTGAAATGTAATATGTATGGATTTGTATTTGTGGATACGTATATAATTTTTTTCCTGTTGTGGGCGACGGGGCCCGGCAAATACCCGTGGTTAAATGGACGGCGGAGTCCGGCGGTAACAGGCGCTTAAATTCCATGACAAGAAGAGAAGGTGGAAAAATAAAAAATAAAAAGCTGAAATGTGCTATTCAAATAAAATTTGATTTGATTTGATTTTGATTTGGAAGTTAAATTAGTGGGTGGTCTTGTTTCGCAGGACCTACCTTCACACGTCATAGTCTGGTGCGGTGTTATATTGCAAATGTAATGAATGAGAAACAAATAAAAGTAATTGTATAATGACTAAATTATTAGATTCTTGTGAGCAGATGGCTGTCCCGTTTCTTAGACGTGTCTCCTTTGTCACGTTGAGTACCAGTCGCACCTCTGGAGAACAGATGTGAAACTTTGTTTTTGGAGTTGTTCCGTTCAAATAGAGAAGTTTTTCATTTTGGACTTTAACACTGGTGCTGAGTTGTGGATCAATGTCTTTTATTTACTTATGAGGGATTTAATTTGATTTGGGGGAATTTCAGATTTTTTTAGGTTGGACACCCTATACTAAATTCTTATGATTTTGCATTAAGCGCTAAACCTTCCGTTTTTCACTGACCACACACATTTATACTCAGTTTGGCTGTTTTGGATGCGGACCTGGGGAAATTATTTTTCTCCTCTTGCCGCGCCTTCAGTGTGTTTTACAGTTATGTGGGATTTTGAGGAACATCCCAAGATATTTTTTTGATAAAGCTGTAGATATGTGGCACAGGAAATCTGGTATACATTCGGCACGAATTTCCAAGATGCAGGAGCATTTTCGGCAAACTGTGTTGGCTGCCGTTCCTTCTTCTGTGGCTGGTTTGATGTCACAAAATCTTGTTTTGACCGGTTGTGATCATGCAAAATGGGAAACATATTTGTTGCGTAGTTTGCAAATGTTTCAGGATATGGAGAGAAAAAAGGTGGACGATCAAGAAGAATTGTCGCAGCACTTGCTTGGGCTGCAGTTGGCAGATGCTCAGTTCTCAGTGAATACACATAATAAACGGGCGGCAGTGGGTGTACCTATAGTACCTGCTGCCCCTCCGAGGGCTACTTCTTTGGCTCAGGCTCCTGTTGCAGGAACACAGTTTGGTCCACACATCTATGATGCTCCAACTTTGCAGACTGAGGTGTCAGCTTGGCATGGTGGTCACAGGCGGGGGCTCAGATGGTCTGGTGTTAGGAGAAAGGGTGGACAACGAAATGCCTGTCGTCGCTGTGGCGAAATGGGACATTGGGCTCTGCAGTGTCCTCATAGGCCGCCGTCATCTGCGGACGATACTGTCCAACGGACTTTCCCTGCTGAGCGGCCTCGAAATGCTGCATTAGTCCCTGGCGGTGCATGTTGACACGCCCCGCGGAGGCCTTTTGATCTGGAGCGTTGGTAGAGCCCCTGATCAGCGTCACGGTAAATGGACATTCATTGCCATTTCTGGTGGAACTTGGACCTCTATATTCCACTATGAACATCGTTATGATTTCAAAAGACTTTCTCATATGTCTGCATGAGGGCTGAGGCTCTCTGGGGTGACACACACTCTGTCAGTGACTACTTCTGTGCACAGGGCAAACGGACTGATTGTCACACTTTCAACTGGATCTTATCATGCCTGCTCTGTCATTTACCTTCCTGGACAGTTTTTGCTGCAGCCATAGGAGGAGCATATGGCTGATATGTATGGGGTCTACTTCAGCCAGAAAACACCTGACCGTGCTGGGATATTGTCCTATTTTCTGCTCTGGAAAACCCTGGATTCAGACACTTGTACCAGATGAGTAGAAGTCTGTTTCCTCATGCCAATCTGTTTTTAGGATCTAACAAGTCTGAATGAAATCAGGAGCAATTTGATGTAAATTTAGCGGGCGGGGACTGAATAGTAATTTTTAGAATATTTTGTGGACCCAAAAGTGTTGCTGCCGCAGTGTCTCTGACCAAAGAACAGTTGGTTTGGTGTAGTATGCCGGATGAAGCTACGCCACATTTTTTTATTTTTATTTTAGCTCTACATCATTATTGTGAGGCTAAAGCATTGGGAGGCATGGTAGACCGCTCCTTGAACACATCAGATTGATAAGATATTGTTTTTCCACGTCCGTTTTTCTCTCCATCGACTGACACGTATAACAAACAAGAATCGTCTGTGTAAACACTGGTTTTGGGACGTCTTTTGCTCCCTCGTCATCACGGCAGAGAGAATATAAATGATCCAGCAGCAGTTGCCATGTTGGGTTCTCTGCCTGCAGGTTCACTGTGGGGTTTGTTGACATCATACCAGTCACATTTGGTTTACAACCTGGTTCTCCCATTTGATTTACAGCAATCCTCTTTGGAGACAGGGAGATAAGACATCTAGCAGGACACATGATTTGTAGAAGACTACTTTGACTTTGTTAACCTTGTAGTGCCGGTCAGTACTTTTGGGTTCTTCTCTGACTTGTATTTTTATGTTGATTTTGATAGTGTTTTATTTAGTTTTTCTCTTGCCGGGGTTGTAGAGATGTGTTTTCTTTCCCTTACACAAGGTGACCGTTTGTGGGATGTACTTCTGCCACAAAGGTTTGTTTTTTATTTAGGAATGTTTAATTGGGTTTTGCAATGATACTTGGCTGGTTGTCTATTGTCAGTAGATGTGATTTTGATTTAGTATGTTGATAATCTCCTGCTAGCTGCTGCTGCACATTTGGCTATACCTAATTATAATTTGCCGTTTAATTTGGATTTTTCTATAACATAACTGACGTTCTTTGCAGTTCTGTTTCAGAAAAAGGGGGAGAGCAGATAATTCTCCAGTAAAACATGAGATTAAAATGAGAGAACTAGAGGAAGCATGGATTCTGTGGTGATTCATGCGAGGACTGTTGATGCTTAGATATAAAAGTTTGTAAATGGTAAGTATTACGATTGAATAGGTGGAACAGAACCACTTGGTAAAATCATTCAACATCAAAAGAGTTTTCGCCAGAAGAACTATCTATGTGGAAGGCAAGAGCCATTTGTGAAGGATGAGCCATCATGAGCTGACATCTAATTAAAGAGTATGTGCCATACAGCCGCACATATACAAAAATATGCACAATCAATAACTTATTTTTGCAGCTTAAACGGAGACGGTTCATTGTGGGTGCACGTGTGTTTCTCGTTTAGGTTGACATGCTTTCAAATCTATTTTCAGTCAGACATTTTCCCAGGATTTCTTTTGGAGTGTATTTTAATTACAAATTTATTTATTATATTCTTGTATTATACTTTAATAGTTTATTTGAGTTAGAAGTAAGTGCTTAATTGCTTAATTTTTTTTTTTTTTTTTTGCTTGATTGGACTTTCTGGGGGCAGAGCCTGTAGCTGTAACAAGCAGGGCTCTGTTCCACATGCGAGGGAGTCTGCACCTAGGTTTTGAAGGTGCTGCTGTGCTCCTTTCATTCTCACCTGCTTTGGACATTTGTTGTCATGATTTTGCACCTGCCATTTTGATACACTGCACAGATAGAAAATAGATGTCACTATAGTAATCTCTGGCCTTGGCCCATCATTTTTGTGTGTGGTGGCCCCGTCACACCGTCACAGGTCCGGTTGATAAGGTGATTCTCCCCGTAATATGAAAATAAATGTTTTTCCAGGTAACACATGGAACGACACAGGTACGTTTTCACAGGTAGGTATTGAGGTGTTTTGAAGCCATTTTCTCAGGATGTTCTTCATCTACAAGCTGGACAGTAAACTGTCACAAGGATTTAATTACTTATTAGATTCCAGTGATGGATTCCAGGAACTAATGAGGTAGGTTGATGCTACATTTCAGGTATCAGGATCTCCAGACAGTGGAACAAAATCCTGGGTTTGAATCTTTTTTTTTTTTTTGGTACAATATATTATCCATAATTTACAGGCAAAAGTGGAGATTGAATGAAACAATAAACAAGAATTGGCTAAAATCTGTGCACAGACAAAATTTAATGGGGTAGTTGCAGTGCCTGTTATATTGCCTGTTGCTTTGTTGTCTGTTAGGATGTCCGTTAATAAATTTACAGGGCTTTTCTCTTCGTACGAGCATGAGATCAGAAGATTTCCAGGGCCAGCCGTCAGAACTCCCAGATGGACAGGTAACCCTGTACATTTATCTCATAAAAGATTTTTTTGATGAGTTACAGTTAATAGCAGCGGAGTTGTGGAGTACCAGGGGTCACAGGAGAGGTCGGAGAAGAGAACTGCATCAGGGTACAACTGGGTCATCAAAACGGCAGTGGTCTGAATCCTGCTTCACTGAGCTCTACCAAGTCATGGAGAGGACGTCCGAGCCGCTCCGACTGAAGGTGTGGATGAGAGACCTGGTTCTGATGGGGCCAGCAGAGGATCTTCAGTTCACATCAGATGTGGAAGAGCATTCTCATCCCCAGTCTGACCCAGAGGAGGAGCCACACTCAGGGCCAGAAGGATAGCAGATTTATTCTTGCTATAGGTTCTGGTTCATGGAGTTCAACGTTTTGAGGCCCAAAACAGGCATAATAATCCTTTTTGGATTTTCTCTAATTGAATGAGAGGGTGCAATCCCTCCATCACACTCACTGTGTTGGCATAATAATCCAATATTCAGTGAGCATCGCGTATTCAGGAAGGACGCCTGAAAAACTGTCGGGTTCAAGAAGAAAGAGTTGCCGATTATTGCGAACTGTTGCGAACATTTCTTCCTATTTTTTCTCCAGTCTTTTTAATTTTTCTTCACCAAAGATTTTATATCTTTCAGGAACAATCGATGGACACGAAGCAACATAAAGAAGTAAAGACATTATTGTTTAATATAAGTATGTGACTGTATGTATTTGTGTTATTTTTCTCTTCACAGCATTGTTGTGTTTTTACTGTTGTTATTCTATGGTGATATTTTACTGTATGATTATTTGTTGTGTATGGTTGGATGTTTTTTACTGCTTTTAGGTGACAGGAAGTTTTTATGTTTTTGTGATTTTGTATTGATGTTATGTGATGTATGTTTTTCTTCTTTTTGATGTTACTGGGGGTATCAAGTCTTATTCTTTTTGGAAGGTGGAGAGACGGAGCTGTTTGGGTAATGTCTGTCAGGGGGAATGTTAATCTTTGTTAAATCCTTATGTGTTTGCTTCCAGGTAAGTATGGTCGAATACTTTAGGTGATCTCTTTTTTAAAGAGATCAAAAGGGGGAATGTTGAAATTGAATTTTAAATTAGCACAATAGTACACAGGCTAATCTTTACTTAAGACAAACTTAGATAAAGATTCAAACTAAAACAACTGGCCACTCTAAAAGTTTTACATGAATTGTATAGGGAGGATCTTAAAGAAAGACAGACTAAGCCTTCCTTAAATCTCTTTAGACAGGGCATCTATCTGCCAGACAATTAACAAATTCCTTAGCGTGGTTCAAAAGTTCACTAGGATCTTAAAACTTTTTAGAAATAATTTTATCTATATTAGAATTAAATATATTTCTTTAAGCATTAAAAAGCATGTTTTTAATGAGTAAGTTTTAGATCCAACTTATAGTTAGTATTAAGCAATACATTTTGTGCGAGTTTGTTTAAAAAACACCAACTGATTTCTTGTGGAATCATTTGAGGCAGAAAACTAAAACAGACAGAGGTCGTAAATTTAGCTCTGGGAGAGTTTGCAGGAGACGCCTGGTACGGCAGAGACCCAGTTTGACAATCCATATATCTGCCTTTGGGCTCTTTAGCAGGAGGTAATAAAATTAACATTTAAGACAGCCCACACAAAGGAAAACACACCTCCTAATGCATATTTAAATGAGGAGAATACACATTCTATAAAATGATTTGTTTTACAGCAGAAGTTCGAATCTCTTTGTGCTGAGTGAGAGTTTCCCAGAAGATGCATCTTTTGTCTGTTTTTATTTCCCTTTTTACTCAGTTAATTGTTTCTGTTTTGTCATGTCTTGGACTTTTGATGATCTAGGTGAGATGCTCATTGTATTATTCTTCTTGCATTGATTTTCACTGGATAAAACTCTGGATACCTGAAGTCTGACGTCGTATGATTGCTCTTTCTCCCTGCACATGTATACAGACACAAGAATCTAGGACAAGAGGAATAAATAAACGAGCTAAATCAAGTTATTCCTCTTTTTAATTCTTAACACTTTCCACAGCATTTCATACATAGAACGAGTTTTACAGACAGAACCATGAGGTGACTAGAGGTGTCAGCGTTTTTTATTTTGAATATTGATTTTTCAGAGTACCTGTACGCTGAGAGGCTCAGGTGAGCTCCAGCTTGGCCAACACGTCTTTGAACTGATGGTGGAAGATTTCAACACCAAAAACGTGACGCTGACGTACGCAGACGGCAGTACGGTGGCCCGGGAGGCCTCCAGCAGCAGCATGCCTCCGCTCTGCAGGCTGACGCTGCAGTTCGTGGTGGAGGGTGAGGCTGGTCATCAAATTCAGCCAATAAACCATTTAATAATAATAATGACACGTCACTGACTTCTCACGAATATTCCTGACTTCTTCTTGTTTTCATATCTCAAATTGCAGTATTTAATGCATTTATGAATTATCTAGTGATTAAAGACAATTTATTTGAAAATAAAAAATAAAATGAATACATTTAACTTTATTTTGCTGAATAAAGTCTCTGGCTATATTAAATATAAACTGTTATAATTATACTACACATTATCTTTTTATTTATTTATAAACAAAAAAAAAATAAAAGAACATTTTATATGAAAGGCTTTAAGCTGAATAACAAAGATAGCAGAAGAAACTGGAGAGGCGATATAATCCTATTTGATCTAAAACATTTTTACATTTATAACATCGAACAGCTAAATGCTTTTTGACTCCATCGTTCTTTCATTAAATCCTCTCTGTTTTTGATTCAGTCCTTTCTGCAACATCAAGCTGCGTGGCCGGTGACCTCCTGCCCATGTTCCTGTCCCGGACGCCATCACACGGAGACGTTCTCCACGCCAGCGTGGGTCAGACGCTGCAGCTCCACGCTGAGGCCCAGGCCCAGAACGCCCAGTACGGACCGAAGGAGCGCCACTTCCTGCAGCCTCTCTGCATCCTCTCTGCATGCTGTTACTCACCTGTCCTGTTTCATGCTGTTACACACCTGTCCTCTATCATGCTGTTACACACCTGTCCTCTATCATGCTGTTACACACCTGTCCTCTATCATGCTGTTACACACCTGTCCTGTTTCATGCTGTTACACACCTGTCCTGTTTGCTCCTCTGAAGGATTCAGGTCTTCCAGGTCAGCGGCCCCAAAACGTGACCAAGGATTTCCGAAGCGGGTCAGACGGGAAAACAGAGATCACTCTGAGCTGGACCCCGCAGGAAAGCGACGCTAACAAACTCGTCCCGATTTGTTTCACTGCAGACACGGCGACAACGTGAGTAATTCATTACACAGAAACATCCTGCTTTTCTGTCCAGCTGCTGAAAAAGACCAGTGGTACTCAGGATGAGTTTTATCATTTTTAATTCAATTTTAATCCAATTAGTTCCTTAAACACCTTTAGATATGGATACAAATCCCAGTTAACACTAATTTATAGTCATTGTTTTGTAAAAAAAAATTTTAACTGCGTGTTCAGACCATTATAGATTGGAAAAAAGGAGAAATAAAAAAACAAAGATTTCTGAAATTTTTTTCTTTTTCAAACTCAGAAATTAATTTTTTAGGAGACTTCTGAGAATCTCAAATTTTCCAGAAGTTTTATCCAAAATGTTTTGATATTAATCTCAGAATTTCAGAATTTTTTTGACAAACATTTATTCCTTTTTCCATGTATAATGGCCCAAAAACATTATTGTTAAAACAAAGTATAATTCAAAATGCTGCTGAGCAGTTAACTGTAAAATAATTACATAACCAATGAAAGTATACATCATACACTTCTGTTTAAAATAAAACGCTTGTGTTATTGTGGAGATGATGCAAATACTGGACAGCAGATTAATATTAGAGAATGAATTAGGGTTCATAAGATGTGAAATTGTAACCAAAGAGGTTGGTGCCAAATTTTCAAAAATAATTTCCAAATAAATAAATGAAGCATTAGATTAAAAACACAGAACAGGAGCTTGAACTGACATTTAAATGGTAAAATTTGACCGTGTCTAAGAAGCAAATTTGATTCAGTTACTGGATTTAGGCTGATAAATGTTGGCTGTTTGTAGTCGAGTTATAATGTTTCATAAAACAAAAAGTGTCATAACTTTGATCAAAATTGGTCTGAAATCTGAAGAGCTGCTATAAAACAATGGCTGTAAAAATGAAACCGAAACAAAAAGTCCAAACTCACCAAGCAGAATAAATGTTTTCCATGTTATTTAGATATTATCTAATTCTACTGGCTTCATACCTGCAACAACTTTTGTTTTTATCCCACAGCCAATCAGAGATGAGATGTGTCATTGTCATGGTGACCCATACTGCCGTCCTGCAAGGTTTGTTCATAACAAACATTGTTTTCATTTCTGCATCCAGTTTGTACACTTAATAAATATTCAATGTTCAATGTTTCTGCTGCAAAACATTAACAGTTCAGAGTTCTGTCTACGTTTCACCAGAACTCTTGTGCTGTTGTTTGGAAACCATTTTTAAGTAACACAATAAGAAACACTTGCTTATTGTGACATTCCTGATAACCAGATCATTTGTGTGGTTTTCAGGCAGAGCCTCTGTCACCTGCTTGCCCAACAAGATGACGGTGGCCTTGGAGAAAGCCTCCATGCCAGACATCAGTGAGGAGTTTCTGTCCCTCAGAGACCCGTCCTGCACGCTCACCACCAACGGCACCCACATCGTGGGAACCATGTCCTTCAGCACCTGTGGCACAAAGCTGGAGGTGTGGAATAAATCAGAACGACCTCGGCCCGATTCCTCTCTGCCCTTTCGCTTTTTTCACTCTGACCTTTCACCTTAAAACAGGACAAAGGAGACTACATCGTCTTTAAGAACGAGATCCACTCCGTCGTGCGGTCCAACGAGGTCATCATCCGGAGGAACAATGTCAAGATCGACTTCTACTGCGAGTTTCCCAAAACCATCAGCGTCTCCAACTTCTACCACCTCCACCAGGCTGACTACATCTTCACCGAGTCCAACTTTGGCAGCTTCGGCTACAGCTTCGAGATATTCCAGGACGGCAACTTCACCAGCAGGGTGCCGCCCGACGCCTACCCGGTGCAGGTCAAGATGATGGAGATGATTTACATGGGCATCCAGGCCGTGTCAGAGCTGCCAAACGTCACCTTGTTTGTCGAGTCGTGCAAAGGAACTCCGGACAACAACCCTAAAAACCCCATGTACTACGACCTCATCAAGAACGGGTGAGTCCTGCTGCTCAGAAACACTCGCTGAAGACGCTCAGAGAAACAATTTCATCTGTTGTCTTCCAGGTGTGTCAAAGACGAGACGGTTAAGGTCCACCCGTCAAACCAGACGAACTTCAACTTTGAGCTCCAAGCCTTTAAATTCAACGGAAATTATGACCAGGTAGGAAAAACCAGAGTCATCCAAACTTATACCATCTTTCTCCTTTATTCATCCTTCCACTTAATGGAAAATCCTCCATGATGCACCACCACCTCAACTTCACCACATGACATTTTTTACACTGTGGCCATGTAACTCAAGCTTCATTTCACTGTTTACTACGATCTTATTTGACCCAACGGTATTCCTCTTTGTCAAATTTAATCCATCCACACTGTGATTACTCAGATAAACGCCTGACGCCAATTTATCGTCCTCAAGAGATTCTACATGCCAGCTAGACATTCATCCCAAACAAGCTGACTGGAGCGGAAAGGATTTGTTAGTGAAGACAGTTCAAACGTCATAAAAACACCATACAGTCATCAAAACCATCAAATATGTTGATCAAAGTTCCAGTTGTTATGAATCAGAGGAAACTAAGCAGACAGGTTTTTAGTCTAGATTTCTGTTTTTCAGTTTTCTGGAAGTTTGATCCAGATATGTGGTACATAGAAGCTGAATGCTGTTTCTCCATGTTTGGGTCTGGTTCTGGAGACAGAGCAGAACCAGAACCAGAAGACCTGAGCGGTGAGGAAGGTTGATACAACAGCAGCAGATCTTTAAGCCGTTCAGTGGTTTATAAACTGACAATGGTATTTTTCCAGATCTTACTCAGGGCACCCTTTCAATCCTGGAAATGTTCTTCATGTGACAGAAGGCCGACTTCTTAACCGTCTTTATGTGTCTCAGAATGTTCAGGTCTGAGTCTTTCACTCGACCCCGGTGGATCCTGGTGACATTGTAATTTAGAGCTTGTAATGAATATGAGGGGTTGTCGGATTGAGCCTTGTGGTACTCCACATGTGAGTTTTGCTCATTCCTTTTTACACAAAGAAGTTTCTGTTCTTTAGGTGAGATTTGAACCAATTAGATTTTTAAGAAAAAGCTTTTATTGTGAAGCAAGTAGGTTCTGGAGATGTTTGAATTGTTTTGTTCTGATCCCATTAAATTATAAATCACATCAAGATATTTCCAGATCCTCCTGAGAGTGGCATCGGGGAGGAAGAACAGGACAGCCAAACTACTTCCTGATCAAACACCAGAGGTCCTTGGGTCAACAGTAAAGGAAATTCTTGTTTTGTTTCTTCACATTCCACCTCAGGTTTACATCATCTGCAACGTCATCCTGTGTGAGCCTGGGAATCCCTTTTCCCGATGTGCGCAGGGATGTCTGAGCGAGCCGTCCCGCCGACGCAGACGAGGCCTGAGCATGGAGACCACCGGACACTACATTACCCAGGGTCCTCTGCAAGTGGCTGGGCTGGCTGGTCCCAGTTCACATGCGGAGCACAAGAAGATAAATGCGGCTCCAAAAAGTCACACGGCTCCTGAAGGTCAGAGTCTGAGCAACCTGACAGTCGGGTTTGCTGTTTGAGTGAAAACATTTTCCGGATGTCTGATGTCCTGATGTGAATTCTGCAGGAGTTGTTCCAGAAACCAGATCGGACGGAGAAACCTGGAGGTTCAGGGAGATGTTTTCCTCCAACATCACCACAGTGACGCTGGGCAGCGGCTTCGTCCTGTCGCTGGTTCTGCTGGCCGTGGTGGTCCACTACTTCAGCAGGAAGAGGAGAGCTGAAGACCTCAACCTTCTCATTGAGGACGAGTTTGAGAAATAAATTTGCCGCCTCCCTCTGGAAACAGATGAATTAAAGGAGACAAACTAAACCATCTTTTTCCCCCAAAGCACAGGTCTGAGATCAGTTGTGGTCAGAATCACAACTCAGTTATTTCCATTTCTCACCTGGTTTTACAAAATCCAGTGAAAAGTTTCAATCCAAACCACATTTTAGAGCCAATTAACATATTTTGTTTCTAAGTACAGAAATATTACCCAATGAGTTTTCAGTAACTGGGTTATTATACTATGCAAAAAAGATAGTTGATGCAACAATCAGAAGTTTAATTTAGGCTTTTTTTCACTCAATATTTAACATTTATTCCTCAGCAGGAAAAAAGGATTTAATTTTACTTTCTTTGTTTTTAGACCAGCCCAGAATTTTGTTTGTATCTAATAAAAACATGTTTTCTGATCAGATCCAGTTTCTTTTAGCCAAACAATCAAACTGTATTTCAGTCATTATCCAGATTTATCTGATCACTCAAATCTTTGAAGATGCATCCAAACAAAAATGAAAGCTTGTTTTTTCAGTTTAGACTCCCAACTATCAGGTTTCAGTAATGCGTCTCCTTTAATTCATGTTTCCTTCATGCAGGCAGCCTTATGATATTTTATCTAAATCTGATATAATAATTCTGGAGTTTTTATTGGTTAAATCTTATTTTGCTTTGAAAAAATATTTTAGAGGAACTTCTGAGCTAAAATTGCTTTCAATGCTTCAGATTTTCACAGTTTTCTTGCCAGCAGAAATGATCCAACTAGTCGACAGATGTGAATGAATCAGCTGTTTTCAGATACTGCGCGTGAGAAAAACCAGCTGATCGGATCTCGGACCCGGTTCCACTTCACCTGCAGCAATGCTGCACCTGAAACACGCTCAGCTGGATGCCTTCATGTTACTGTCCTTTTCTCATAAACACCTCCACATGTTTTGATGTCCTGATTAGGGTTGTCTGGTTATGGAAACTAAATTCAGCATTTATATTTTTCCTACAGTAAAAACAGGAGGGTATGATGTATACATTCATTGGTTATGTAATAAAAAGCTTATGGGAGCTTGTGTGGAGTGTTTTTTTTATTTCATGTTTTGAATTCAGTTGAATTGTAATTCAATATTTGGAGAGAGAAGGAATCTCAACCTGATGATCTGAACAGATTCTACAGAGCAAAAAGTCTGAGCAACAAAATCTGATCAGGTTTTGTTGATATTGTCATCTTAAAATCTAATGTGAAACACATTTATATCTAAATATTAAAAATGTGTGTGTATTTGTAAGTGTGGATGTGTGGATGTGGCTTCAGTGGAAGTATGATGAAAAGTACTACCCACAAATACAACATAAATCCCGTCCATTTACTTAAGAAAAATCAAAAGCTGTTTTTAACTTTTTATTTTTTACATACTAATAAAAAAATAACCAATAAGATTCCATCTGTGAAGCTAAACAATCACAAATGAACAACAATAATTTGGTGTTAATTTTTATGTCATAAGAGGAAAAAATGGTGGTTCATTTTTCACGTCGTTCATAAATGTCAGTTTAAATCTAAATATTTAATTTCTACGCTAAATATTTAGATTAAAGGATAAATATTAGCTTAGAAGTAAATATTTCAAATTAACTATTTCAAACTAAAAAAATTAAATATTGAGTATTTAAATAAAATATGTAGATTGTTAGCAGAATATTTATCTTGCTAATTAAAACAATGAATAATATTCTGGAAATATGAATCTAAAAACTGAAGCTCCATTTTTTTTCAGTTTCTACAATAAATAAACCAAATTATTGCTGTTAGTTGTTATCGCTGTAGCTCTTACATTGAGTTTTTCTGCAGTGATTATAAGCCTTAATGTTACCCCATAAGGTAACGGTAAGGCTTGTTACCCTGTGGCTCTGCAATGCCTCCACCAAAAGCAGTTTGGTAAAAGGGATTTAGCTCATCTTTCATGGGTGCAACAAACAAACTCAACTCTGCAAACTAAACACATGCAACTTTCCCAACAAATGAAATGCGGCGTCATTTAACGGAAAATAAACAGGATTTTCAGCAGCATAAAATTTAGCCAAAGAAGTCTAGTTATTTTTTAAATCAAATTCAGACAATTCAGTTCAAACTGAAGAAAATATTTGTAATCATGACAATCTGCAGCCATAACAGCAGGGGGCGCTGGAGGTCAGAGTAATGTCTGTGTAGCTGCTCATTGCAACACATCATCACTTAAAGCGAATATTTTTGTCACGTTTTAAGGCACTGTGGTTTTTAAAATTTCTCTTTCAAACATAACAGAATATGGAATACTGTAAAAAAATAAAATAAAAAATTCTTTAAGCCTCTTCAAGCTTAAAGAATTTTTTAAAATGTTTTTTTACATAATATTTTTATGTCATGTAAAATGTTGGACATAACATAAAAACAAACAAACACACAAAAAAAACTAGAGGGGGACACAAAGTTCCTACAAATAAAAATTTAAAAAAATAAATAAATTGACTTAAAATGTACATTTTTAAAATTTTACATTCAAACACCCATTATGAAAGCCTCTAAGTTTTTTCAGTGTTACTCCTCTCGAGTTCAATTAAACTTAACGCAGTTCTTGATTTTCTACAGCCATTTATTTCAGACACGTTCTTCGAGGTCCTCAAAAAATGCCGTCAGAACTACAAAAAAGGTAACACAACCTAAATCAGTTCACAACAAATGGCACAATATAACAAAAGATCCATACAACAAAACTGTACCTCATTAGCTGCATCAACTCCAGAGGAATAAAGTCTAATCTTCTCACAGTCTCTCCAGCCCGCATGACCCACATGGCTCCAAATGCGACAGCCAAAGCTCCCCGGGCAACACATGCCGCGCGGAACAAAACAAAAGTTCCCCCTCTATATTCCAATGTACACCCAACATAAAACCAATAAAATTACTACTGCCACCTTAAACAAAAAAACAAAAATAAAAAACAAGAGGCAGTTGTCCTGACAGCAGCCACATTCAGGATGCAAAAGTTTATATTTATAATAAACTCTTCTTTTCTTTCTTTGACTGAATACCCGCCGTCTGTACAAATTAAAAAATAAATCATAACCATTCCTGCATTCTTTTAATACTTCAAACAGATTTTCACACAAACAAGTTCAATCATTTGAGCAGTTCAATCATTTCATCTCTCAAATATTTTGTTGAGCATATTTAAACTATTATTTTAATAGCTAGAAATTAACAATGTAGTTAAGAATGTATTTAATAATAGCAGATAAGATGAAAGATGTAGTTTTATTTGAGATTTTATTTTCTTTCTTGTTTCCATTTGGTGATAATGACTTATGACTTTTATATAAAAGGAACAAATTATGGAAATGGAAACAAACCAACTCCACAATGAACATCACTTCAAAATAATCAAATTTAAAGATCCGCTGTTGCTGAATCAACCTTCAGACTTCTCAGGTCTTCTGGTTCTGGGGATGTAGAACCAGAACCAGAACCAAACATGGAGAAGCAGCATTCAGCTTCTGTGCACCACAAATCTGGAAAAACTTCAGCTGAAACACTGAGCTCCTTTAAACCCGACCTGTTAGCAGTAACTGGAGCGCAGTGGAACCTGCAGCTCTATCAGCAGGTCTGCACTGTTTGCAGCCGCATCTAAATTCACCTCAGTTCTGTGACCTCAGGTTGTCTGACGCTTCGTTTTCCTGGTTGCTTCACAAACGTTTGATACTCACTGCATCTCACTGAATGTGTTTGCTGAGCAGTCAGCAACTCTCACGGTAATTTAAGGTGTGAACACAATGTGCCAGTAACAATGAAAGAATTTATGAGCACAGATGAAAAACTCAGACACGTGCTTAAACATCAGCTGTTCTTGCATGCCAGAGTTTAGTTTAATTGAAAGCAGTTGATCTTGATTGTAAATACAGGAAAAAAAGTTTTTTGTCATGAAGTGGTTGATCTTGGTGGTGAGGCTGGACGCAGCTGGACCCAGATTTTGGTGAATGTGGTGGGTTTAATGAAGACCACAGAGTCCAGAAGTCCAGACAGCACAGGTGAGCAATAAGGTAGGAGCTCAGAGACACAAGGGGTAATCAGGAAACACGAGACACAGCTGGGAACAATCAAAGAAAATCTAATTGAACTAAAACACAACACAAGAACCTAAATCCTCACACTTTTACCTTCATTTTTATTTTTTAGTAATTTGTGACCAATCAGTTGTTAAGGTGTGTAGAACTGAACAAATATCTGGTTTCCATGCTCACTATTCCACAACAACCAGTAACCAGAACAACTAAATACTTCATCAGAGTCAGAGCTGGATTAAAAAATCAGCTTTTCACATTTTACACTAAAATATTGTCAGGAAACATTAAATGTTGTAAAAGTATCCAAAAAAGAGTCCTTATGGATGTTGATGCTGTGAGCTTGAACGACCTCCAGTAGAAGTCAGTGTTGCAACAAATCTGAAAAGGCCACTGACTAAAGACTGCTGCTATTTGCCGACCTCATTAGTGTCATGACAGCTCAGTCTAGATGATCAGTTGTTGAGCACAGCTCATCCACCTCCTTTGCATTTGCTACTCCTTATTACATCTCTGCCCTTATGTTTCAAACGACGCTGGAGAACAGGATGTGGTCCTGGAAGAGATGGAAGGCGCATTCTCCTTGTCTCTCTGCATTCATGAAGCCTCTTCAACTCAGTTTTACATCATAAAAACTGTTCCAGGTGGAAACAAAAACCAAAAACAAAAGCCTTTCCAGCTGAACAGCATCCAGACACAAAGGGAATAAATGATCAACCACGCAATGACTCGACTAAAGTAATATGAACAAAAGTCTGGGGAAAAAACCAAATCAGAACTGCTCTAACAGCGATATTTGAACGAGCTTCCACAGTGTACACAACTGATACCTGAGCTATTGTGTATGTGTCTTCAATTTGCCAGATTTTTGTTGTCAGGTTCTGTATGCAGCCAACAAGTACATTGTATTTATTTCTACAGTTCAGTTTTTCTAGCTTATGGTTAATACCAAAGAATACAAAAAGTAGAAGGTTCCCAGAGATCAAGCTAATCTTAGGATCTAAATATTGCCCAGCAGAAAATAAACACATTTTAAATTCCATTTTGTCACCTTCTACACTCTAATTTGAATGTGTTTAATCAGGATGTCATAAGTCAGACCAACACAGAGTGGTGCTTTAAATGTGAAGGGGAATACATTGCATTCAGAAGACATAAAATGCTGTGGAAATTCTCTTCAAAAGTCAACCAATTAGTAACTGCATTCCAGCTGTGTGTGATTTATTCTGAACCTAACTGCAGCTGTTCTGGTTCTGGTCTCAGAGGTTCTTCAGAGAACGACCATTGGAACGACTTTACAGATTCTTCCTGCAGTTTGAGAAGCCTGTCCAACGACACCCACATGGTTGCTGTCATGTCACTCGATGCCGGTGGGTCTCGTGTTGAGGTACACAACACAAAATAACAAAGACTCCAATAAAAGATCTTTGAGTTCTTTATTAATTTGAAGCCAAAAAGCATTCAACTGGAAAAGTTACAATATTAAATAACGTTTAACACAAAGTTGTGAATCTGCCAATTGTGCAAACAAAATGTCTTTCTGCAAAAGGAGAACAAAAGTTCACTTTCATTTCTGCAGAAGTAGTATAGCATATTTGCTTTGCGTAGATAAAAGAAAGTATTTGTTTGGAATGACTCTGTGATTCTGTTTATCTGATATAATTTTCAGGAAGATGACATCTACTTGAGGAATGAGATCACTTCAGCTGAACCTAATGAAGTCATTTCCAGGCAGCACAATGTCGAGTTCTCCTTTTTCTGCTCCTACTCGAAGCGAACCAGCCTGAGCCTGGGATTCAGACGCAAAAATATATGCCAACCTGACTAATCCAGATCTAATACTTTTTAAGCTGAGCTTCTTTGCAGCTATAGTGCTCTGATTTATTATTATTTAGTCTAGACCACACAAAACTCCAAGCTTCTTCAAGAAATGAATGCAACATAAAAATGTGCTGATATAATTATAATTTTCTCAAAGTTCAGAGATTTTTGGTATACTTAGTGAGCCATTTCTCGAGGTAATTAACTAGTTTCGTTCTTAAAAATACATTGTTATCACTCTTTCTATATCAGGTGTGTCAAACTCCTTTTCATTTTGGGCCAAATCAAGATAATGAAGGCTCTTAAAGGGCCGGTTGTCCCAGAATGTGTTGATGAAACCTGTTCACAAACTGTTAATATGTCAATAAATTCTTAAAATTACAAAATATTATTGAAGATCTTTTCAGTCCCTTCAGGAACTAATAATAAATGCGACTGTTTATTTACTCGCTGTATAAATCATGGACTATGATCATATATCAACTAAATTCTCAAGAAACTGGAGGGATTGGTTGATATAAATTGGCAGTAAACAGATAAAAACTGCATTGATATGATTGATAATATAATATTTAATCACACTTAGTGTTTAGTCTAGTCTGCAGAGGGCCACATAAAAAGCTACGGCGGGCCGGATTTGGCCCCCGGGCCTTGAGTTTGACACATGTGTTCTATATGTTTTTAAGTTGTTTCTAAATTTGTGTTATGAACTGTCTAACCCATTATTAATAACTGGAAGGAAAGTGGGACTTTGAGGAAGAAATGTGGTTGAATCACTTAATTTTTGGTGAAATCAAATCAAAGAACAGTAGCACAACTCAGGACTATAATAGCGAAAGTAAACATTTCCACAATATGTGGACTGAACTCAAAGATTGTGACTGAACAGTGGAGCTAACTGGAGAAAAAGGCTACATCTTTGGAAGTACCATAAAAATTGGACTGTGGAACGATGGAAGGAGGTCATGTGATCTGATGAGTCCAGATTTACCCTCTTCCAGAGTGATGGGCACATCAGGCCAGGAAAAGAGACAAAACAAGTGATGCCCCATCATATGTAGAGTCTAATGTGTCAACTGCAGCAGCCTGTTTGCAGTTTGGGGTTGCTGCAGTTGAACAGGTTCAGGTCCATGAGCCCAAAGAATGAGCTCAACTGACTCCCTGGAGATACTGAATGACCAGATTATTCAATAAATGGAAGTTTTTCTTGGCCATATTCCGAGATGCCAGGATTCATTGGGCCCAGATTGTGAATAATTGGCTCAGGAAGTATGTGGCATAATTTTCACACCAGAGTTTAGATCTTCACTCTCCTGAGTATCACTGGGATGTGTTTTAGAAGACTTTGCACAGTGACTGCATTCCCACACTGCGCAGGTGTCAAACTCCAGTCCTGGGGAGACACTGGCTGCCCTGCAACTTTTAGATGTTCCTCTTCTGCACCACCTGATAGAATAATGAGGTCATTAAGGGTCTGGAGAACTGATCTACACAAGAAGGCGGTAATTAAGCTATTTCATTCCAGCGCTTTGTACCTGTGGAAGATCTAAAAGCTGCAGGAAAACGGCCTTAAGGACAAGAGTTTGACACTCCTGCCCCACTGTCATTGTCTTGATGAATAATTAATGCACCACTGGATGAAAATACACCTCGAGTTATTACAGAAAATCGACAGAATGCCTCTGCAGACTAGTAACTAATTAAAGCTAAATTAAATATTAGGCTGAAGGATATATTTTTTTGGTCAGGCAGTTTTTTAAGATTTGTAAGAAAAAGGTAGAGAAGATGAAGTGAGGATGAGCTGCTGATTTTAAAATGTTTTTGTCTTGTGAAGTAGACTGGTTAGTTCTGTGGAAAACTCCACCAATTTAAAAGACTTCAAGCTGCGTCTGCAACTTTTGTTTTTATTGGAACCATTTTATTTTAGGATTAAAAAATTACAGTGTCATCCACACAGTGGGTGCAGGTTGTTTGCTGAATTATTTTATGAACAATCATTTAAATAGTAGTATTTATACTAGAGATCACCTGACTTTGTTGAAATACTTTTTAAAGTTATAAACAAAAAATGTGATATATCAAGACTTGGATGCACATGCTCATGCAAAGCAGGAACAAAACACATTTCCAGAAAATAAACTTAAACTTTGTTGTGTGCAGGTGCATTTTCAGCTTCATCTTTCTTACAGCAAAATAAACCCTGACAGCTTGATCAACTCGTTTCACAGCAGAGGAACACATTCCTGTCGTACCTGAAACATGATGATAGCATCATACACACCCAGCTTCCAGTAAGAACAACTTCCTCTATATTTGTTTGCTGCATAGTTTCACTGAAAAATACAAAAGTACAATGTTTGATTTAAGTCCAG